>NC_079199.1:15409743-15709743 GCF_029499605.1 Hyla sarda
GAAAGAATGTGAAAACATTTCAAATAGTTCAATGGAATTAAGTAGCACAATCCCGTATGATCCCAATAATGACCGTGTTCACACTAGAATTGTTTTATGTTGGGAAGGCACTGAACAATCTTAACTTCTTTTACTTCAATTTAAAAGAGAAAAAAAACACCCACATTTTCAGTTTTTGTACTTTGAAATCACTGTATTTTCGATTTGACAAAAGAGGCTGAAAACAAATCAGATTTTCCCTTTTCATCCTGATATAAAAACAAAAACATTCATGTGGCGAAAAAATCTACATGCGACAAAAAATCGCCCTCTACTATGTCTACCCCTCCCCCCCAAAAACCCATAATTAAATAAATAAATTATTTACACTATTTAAAAAAAAAAACTATTCACACTGACTATTTTGATGAAGCTAGAAAAATGCAAAAGAAATTTGTTTTAAAGATTTCTTTTTTAAAGTTGAAAACTTCAAAGTTTAAAATGTTCCAAAAAATGCATAAAAAAGAAGATTTCAAAATCAGTCGACTTTTTCATATCAAATTCAAATTTAAAATGAAATTTAAAATTTCAGTTAATTCAACACTCCATCAAAAATCAAGGACTCTACATTGTATTTATCCATGCAGCATGGCAGAGGTGAATCATTTTAAGGGAAAAAATACTTATTTTAAGAAATTTTAAGAATAATAAATACTAAATAAAATAAAAATCCCAATTATTATTATTATTATTTTTTTAAATGAAAACCCATTATTTTATCTCGTACTAAATACAAATTAAAGAGACATCTTTATGATAAAATTGTCTTCTTACGGGAGAGTGGATGATGGGTATAATTTTTTATTTATTAAAAATGATAAATAATAAAAAAAACATACAGCTAAATATGTATGAATTATTACGAGTTTATTTATTATTTCTTTTTTTTTTTAAAGTAATTCTTATTTCTGTCCTCCATAACTATAATAACATTCTATATCGCTCACCGGGCCGTACCCCTGATATCCAAAACTGATCGTTCTGACTGGTAGCAAGCGAAAGAATAAAAAATAAAAAAAAATAATCAAATAAAATGCATTTTTTTCCCCCGTTCTGACCTGGATACAAAAATGCAAACAAAAAGCAGCAAATTCATCAAAGTGACAACTCTGGGAGGCTGTTTGTTTTGGTAAATACGGTTCGGGACTGTGGCTCTGCGCTTGACATTGAACATTCACCTCTTTGTGTCCAGCGTCGACTCCATGAATGTTTTACTGTGTTTATATTCTCTGGGATGGTTATTTTGGAAGGTTAAGTCACTGGACAGAGATTTGAGTTCTTTTCTTTATTTTTATTTAAAAAAAAAATCCCTTTAGGGTTGAAACCGAACGCCGCACCGATAGGAGTTCATTCCAGGCTGTATGGGTTAAATCCAGACACTGGCTGCCCCGAGCTGGGGGACTACAAGTCTCAGTCAAAGTGTTACAGTCGCAGAATTCTAAAGTCTAAGGCAGTGTTTCCCAACAAGGGTACCTCCAGCTGTTGCAAAACTACAACTCCCAACATGCCCTGATGGCTGTCCTGGCTGTCCTGACACACTGGAAGTTGTAGTTTTGCAACAGCTGGAGGCACATTGGTTGGAAAACACTGGTCTAAGGTTATGGAACTTTAAGTTCCTGCATTGTCGTAGCTTTACAGCCGTCGCAAAACTACAACTCCCAGCATGCCCTGACACCTAGAGGTTGTTGCATGCAAGCACTAGTATGGTCCCCCAACCAGACCACTAGGGCGTAATGAGAGTTATAGTTTTGCAACAGCTGGAGAGCCATAGGTTGGAAAAGGAAATACATTGTATCTAAAGGAATCTTTGAAGACTGTTTGTATTACTATATTTGCATATTTCTTGCAATCCCAAGGATGAAGAACTATAAGTCCCAGAATAATTTCCATGGAAGGGAACATTCTTGCAGACTTCATAATTTCACAGTCTAAATTCTGACACTGTGGGACTACAAGTCCCTGTATATTTTCTACCCAAAGGATGCCCTTGGAGACCGATTGTATTTCTATAGTCAGCATATTCTAAAGCTGGGGAACTACAAGTCCCTGGATACTTTCCATGGGAATCCTTGGACGATTTGAAATTCCACAGTCATGGAATTCTAAGGCTGTGAAAGGAACAATGAAACAAAAAGTATATATATATAAATTCTTGTAGGAGAACCGCACTCCTGTGCTGATACTGGGTGCAAGCTGGTCCAACCCAGGCTGGGTCCCTAAAATGTAAGAAAAAAATGCAGCAGCACTCCATGGTAGATGAAAAAAGGAGGAGTTAGGCTTTATTCATCAAGTGCAATACACAACGTTTCGACCGTCTCACATGGTCTTTGTCAAAGACCGTGTGAGACGGTCGAAACGTTGTGTATTGCACTTGATGAATAAAGCTTAACTCCCCCTTTTTCATCTACCACGGAGTGCTGCTGCATTTTTTCATGTATAAGTTTATAGACCCTTTGAGACTGTTTGTGTTGCAGAGGATGTAGAACTATAAGTCCCAGTATAATTTCCATGTAAGGGAACTTTCTTGCAGACTTTTTAATTTCACAGTCTAAATTCTGACTCCGTGGGACTACAAGTCCCTGTATATTTTCTATCCAAAGGATGACCTTGAAGACTGTTTGTATTGCTTTAGTCGCAGAATTTTGAGGATGTAGAACTATAAGTTCCAGTATAATTTCCGCATAAGGGAACTTTCTTGTGGACTTTGTAATTTTACAGTCTACATTCTGACACTGTGGGACTACAAGTCTCTGTATATTTTCCACCAAAGAAAGCCATTGGAGACTGTTTGTACTTCTATAGTCAGTGTTTTCTGAAGCTGTAAAACTACAAGTCGCTGGATACGTTCCATGTAAGAGAATTTTTGGACACTTTGAAATTCCACAGGGGAACTCTAATGTTGTGGAATGAAGCCCCATTAGGAGATTGTTTATTATCATAAAAAGGTCAGAGAAATCTGAGGTCTGTCGTTAAAGAACTACAAGTCCCAGTTTATTTTCTAGCTTAGGTCACGCTTGGGGAACTGTTTGCAATTCTACCTTCTGAGAATTCTAGGGTCAGGGGGAACTACAAGACTCAGTATATCTTCTATAGTTTAGGGCACATTTGGGGAACTGTTTCTACAGTTAGAGAATTTAGTAATTCAGTCAGGTAGAACTACAAGTCCCAGCATATTTTTTAGCTTAGGTCGCTCTTGGGGAACTGTTTGTAATTCTACAGTCAGAGAATTCAATCGGGGGAACCAGAAGTCCCAGCGTATTTCTATGGTTTAGGTAACACTTGGGAACTGTGTGTAATTCTACAGTCAGAGAATTGAATCGAGGGAACTACAAGTCCCAGCATATTTTCTATGGTTTAGGTAGCACTTGGGAACTATTTGTAATTCTACAGTCAGAGAATTCAGTCGGGGGAACTACAAGTCCCAGCATATTTTCTATGATTTAGGTAGCATTTGGGAACTGTTTGTTATTCTACAGTCAGAAAATTCAGTCGGGGGAACTACAAGTCCCAGCATATTTTCTATGGTTTAGGTCGCACTTGGGAACTGTTTGAAATTCTACAGTCAGAAAATTCAGTCGGGGGAACTACAAGTCCCAGCATATTTTGTATGGTTTAGGTAGCACTTGGGAACTGTTTGTAATTCTACAGTCAGAGAATTCGGTCGGAGGAACTACAAGTCCCAGCATATTTTCTATGGTTTAGGGCCTGCTCTGGAAACTGTTTGCCATTCTACAGTCGGAGGGGACTACAAGTCCCAGCATCATTTCTATAGTTTAGGGCACACTTGAGGAACTGTTTGCAATTCTACAGTCAGAGAATTCAGTCGGAGGAACTACAAGTCCCAGCATATTTTCTATGATTTAGGTAGCATTTGGGAACTGTTTGTTATTCTACAGTCAGAAAATTCAGTCGGGGGAACTACAAGTCCCAGCATATTTTCTATGGTTTAGGTCGCACTTGGGAACTGTTTGAAATTCTACAGTCAGAAAATTCAGTCGGGGGAACTACAAGTCCCAGCATATTTTGTATGGTTTAGGTAGCACTTGGGAACTGTTTGTAATTCTACAGTCAGAGAATTCGGTCGGAGGAACTACAAGTCCCAGCATATTTTCTATGGCTTAGGGCCCGCTCGGGAAACTGTTTGCCATTCTACAGTCGGAGGGGACTACAAGTCCCAGCATGATTTCTATAGCTTAGGGCACACTTGAGGAACTGTTTGCAATTCTACCCTCTGAGAATTCTAAGGTCAGGGAGAACTACATGTCCCAGGTTATTTTCTATTGGAGACCAGTATCTGATGACTTTCTAGCCCTTGGACCCTTGGAGACTGTTTGTAATTTTACAATCCCAAGTAATCAGGCATTACTATGATTACTGAAGGCCTAGGTGGGTATGCTGGGACTTGTAGTCCCCGTATTGTTTATGGAGTCAGTTGCTGCTCGTGTAAATCTATTCAGGATCCTAAAATATGTGTCAAGCCGCACTTAGAATAATATACAAGTCCTCGACATTTCGGGGGAAAAAATTAACTCCCAATGTGCAGGATGCAGATGGGATGATTGGCAGGCGTGCAAGGTGAAGGTTCTCAGGAACAATTCACACCCCCTATTACTTCACCTCGCTGGCAGGGTCCCCTCCGTCCTGCGCTTAATTTGTTGACCTTCCTCACTTTTATTTTTCCTTCTTTTGTCCCAAAGGCAAACATCTGCACCGGAGCCCTCGACTACCTTTCCAACCTTTCCCCATCCACGTGACGCACTCGGAATTCCCATATCTCACGGTAAAGCTGGGTTTATTTCATGACTTTTTACTCTTTAACTGTTTCAACGCTTGGTAGAAAGTAGAAGATTCCTACATCCTACCAGCGTTTCCCAACCAGTGCGCCTCCAGCTGTTGCAAAACTACAACCCCCAGCATGCCCGGACAGCCTTCGGCTGTCCGGGCATGCTGGGGGTTGTAGTTTTGCAACAGCTGGAGGCACATTGGTTGGAAAACCCTGTATCATACTATCATTAGGTCACAATGTATTCGACCCAAAAAAAAACGGGCCCTTTGTTATCGATATTTGATTTAGCGCAATGTTTCCTAATCAGTGTGCCTCCAGCTGTTGCAAAACTCCAACTCCATGTCCAGCATGCCCGGACAGCCGAAGTTTGGGAAACACTGTATTATACTATATCGGGGAAAATGTAGCAAATGTAGCATAAAAAAAATCTAAAAAAATTCCCATGTAGCGTTTAGAATAATTATTTTTAATAATGTTTTTTTTTTTTTTGGGCCCGTAAATGACCATAGTATTATAATATAGAATAAATCATACTAATAACTTGGATTCACTAAAACAAAAGAATAAACGTGGAAATAAACAAAAATGTATATGATAAAAAATAATCCTAAAATTATTGATGATAATAATAAAAAAATATTATAGTAATTATACATATAAAATATAATAATAATAATACATATAAAATATAATAATAATAGCATTATTATTATAACAAATACTACTACTACTACTACTACTAATAATAATAAATATAAAGTAATATGATAAAAAATTATAATAAAATTATTGATGATAATAAAAATAATAATAATAATAATACATATAAAATATAATAATAATAGCATTATTATTATAACAAATACTACTACTACTAATAATAATTATAATAATAGTAATAATAATAAATAAATTAAAACTGGACATATTAAATCATCTAATTATTTTTATTTTGAAAACGTAGAATTAAGACTATCACAGAGACTAATCTCAAAATTATTTAGGTTATATCTGTATTGGGGGGTGGGGGAGGGTCATTCTCTAATATGTAATGGACGCCCATTATATAATGTATATTCAACACCCTGAGATCGTTTGGTTTGAGAGATGTCATAGTGGATGTTCGTCTTAAAAAATGAAAGAGAAATTTTTTTTGTTTTTTTATTTTAAAATTTATTGTAAGAATAAGAGTTTGCATTTAGTTTAATTTATTTGAATTTGGTACCTATACGGCCTTATAATATAATCTATGTATTAATTTTTTTGAAATGGCTATTGGGTGTATTTATTATTGGGCCAATGGCACTCTGGCCTTTTGATACATTTTCAGAATTTTTTGTTAATTTTTTACCGTGACTGTTAGAGTTTTTTATTTTATTTTTTTGGGCTTGGGTATAAGACTTGAATTCTTAATATGGATTAGAAGTACCAGTTGGCTAAAGATTTATCATTTACCAATATTTAAAAAGTGAACTGTTATATATTTTCTTAAATTCAACCAATATTTTAAACTTAATGTGTTTTTAAATATCAATATTTAATATTATTTAGTCTTTTTATGTTTTATATTTATATTTAATATTTATAACTGCATTTTTTAAATTTAAGTCAAAACCTTGTTGACATAGGACCTAAATAACACTTCAAGTTCAGTTAAATATATTTATATAATTCCTGCCTATGGATATTTTTTTTTTCTTTCAGTAGCTATAGGAATTTTTTTTTTTATTATTTTGACAAAAAATTTAAATATAAAAATACCAGGCCGGAGATTTATGAAGAGACTTTCGAGCGATAGCTTTGGATGTATTTTCCCTCTGTATTTGTCAAAACTGTAGGCAAATAACTAAAATTGGAGAGTTGCGCTATTAAAAACTTTCACATAACTCCAGTCTACGGCAAATGTGATTGGCCAATGATTATTCTCGTACTACAAGAATTGTGGAATTTATAATTGTTATATTTTAATTGATAGATTAATTGATGATGAATGTGTATATATTAAGAAATTATATTGAGACACAAACACATTTGTGTTCTTTAAATCCTGGGACGATATTTGTCCAACATACATATATAAAATTCTAATTGTAAACATATCTTTTATTGTTCTAAATTAGTATTTTCCAACCAGTGTGCCTCCAACTATTGCAAAACTACAACTCCCAGCATTGGGGGACATAAAAGTGCTTGCATTAGTGGAGGCACCCTGGTTAGGCAACACTGCTCTAAATTGGGCATGATATAGAAGATTCACATTTATTCGAGTTTCAGCCCAATACAATGTGACCTAATGGGCTCAGCGAACACCTCTTCCTACTTTTTTTTGTTGTTGGTAGACATCAATACTTCAATCATTTGAAGAATATTTTCCATAAACTTTTTTATTTTTTTAATAGTGAAATTGAGTTTTTAACCTTTGGGCTGTGAACCGGTCAAAATTTTATTATCAATTTTTTTTGTTGTTGTTCTGTATCATGGAACCTATTTTTCCCATGGTTCTGGCTGTAGAGACCAACACGTGTCTATGTGTCTGGACTTATTGCATTTAATAGAATTTCTATTATTTTGCTTTGGACGAATTGAATAAACAGAAAAAAAAAACTATAAAAAAAATTTAAAGGTATGGAAACTTGGATCTAGAGACCTTCCACACCCAACGCTCTTCAAGTTTATTGTACCAGCTCTGGTTATTGCTATGGTCCATTAGCAATAAAAAACATTTTGGAATGTTGCATTGTCCGTTTTACCTTAAATATTTGCAACTTAGGACCGACGGTGCTCATCTCTACAGTCTAATATTAACACAAGGTGAGACGCCAAGATCCTCAGGCTTAGTCCCAACTATATAATTGTAGGTTCCGAAATCAAATGTAAAAAATGTTTTGCAAAAAAAAAAAAAAAATGTAATAAAAAAAACAAATAAACAAAAAAACCTTTTCACTCTCTATGACATAGCTATAGTAAAAGGGTGAGACATTAAGATACTCAGGCTTTGTTCTAACTATATGACTTGTAGGTTTCTAAAGCAAGTAAAAAGAAATTTGCAAAACATTTTTAAATACTAAAATTCCCCCCCCAAAAACCCTTACACTCCTTTTGATAAATTTACAGTTAAAGAGTACCTATCATTAACTAAACTGTCCCTAATCCCCCCTCCCCATCTGTCCCTGACTCTCACTGACTCTATCCCTGTCTTCATTTTTACCCTGTGGCAAATTCCTGCCATGAGCTAGGGAGGAAGGGGGCATGGCCCAGCAGGTGCAACATCATCTGATGCCTGCCAGGGTGCACTTCCGCCCTTCTTTCTCTTCACACAGATATATCTATCTTGTCATCAGTTGTATGGCATGCGGCGTCCATTGTTTCTGGGCAACGGACAGGGGAACGCAGCAAGCTGCGTTCCCCTGTCCGGTGCCCTCCGGCATGTCCAACCATCCGGCGTCAAAATTGAGATGCTGGATGATTGTGAACTGTCCCATTCAAATGAATGGGATCAGTTCTAGCATCAGTTTCCCTCCGATGCACGCCGGAGGGAAACTGTGCCGGACGAGTGATATATGTGAACCCAGCCTAATGCCCATTACCTTGCTGCTTTCTGCTGAAGACCTCGATCAGACTCAGGAGAGGCAGACCCGATCCTCTTCAGTGCAACCGTGAGCAAGACCTCGATCCGACTTAGGAGAGGCCGACCCGATCCTCTTCTCTGCAGCCGCTACTCTGACATTTGGCCAGCCCGTGCCAGCTCTCCTTGCAAGGGGGGCAGCCTGCTGATACGGCTGGCCAGGTCAGGGGCGTCCGTGCTGCGGTCACAGAGTTTCTCCCGCCTGTCTGCGTTGTGCTCTTCAGTGTCTGGCTGCACTGAGATTTCGGACTCATGCTGCCAGGCCGGCATGAGTCCGAAATCTATTTGCCGGGGCATGTAGGGAGACCCCTAGTGGTCCTTTTTAAAATAAAATAAAAAGTTTTAATAAATTCATATTTGTTAATCACATGTAATTAGAATTTTTTTTGGTGATAGGTACTCTTTAAAGGGTTAGGCACCATGATATTTAAGCTTAGTACTTAAAGTATATTCTTTATGATACATTTATAGTTGCAGGCAGGATTTTTTTTTCTATTTATATGCTTTTGCAAAATTTAACATTTTAATAGTGTTTCCCCCCTTTTTAGGCGAATCCCCCCCCCCCTTTTTTTTTTCCAATTTGTAATATAGTCAATTTGTAATTTTGGAAATTTATTCTGAAATTATTATCTTTCAATTGATGTAATCTTTGTAGTAACTATAGCTATATGCACATTATACTATGGCAATCTTTCCCAACCTAGGTGCCTCCAAAACTGCAACTCCAGACATTGGGGACATTCAAGCCCTTGCATGCAACAACCTCCAGCAGTCAGGGCATGCTGGGTGTTGTAGTTCTACAACAGCTGTAAAGCCTTAGACCAGTATTTCCCAACTAGGGTGCCTCCAGCTGTTGCAAAACTACAACTCCCAGCATGCCCTGACAGCCTATGGGCGTGTTGTAAAGCTACTACAATACAGGAACTTAATTTTTTAGCCTTAGACCAGTGTTTCTCAACCAGGGTGCCTCCATCTGTTTCAATACTGTAACTCCCAGCTGATCCAAGGGGGACATAAAAGCGCTTGCATACAACAACCTTTTACTGCCAGGGCATGCTGGGAATTGTAGTTTTGCAATAGCTGTACAGATACTACAATACAAGACCTTAGATCAGTGTTTCCCAACCAGGGTGCCTCCAGCTGTTGCAAAATGACAACTACCAGCATGCCCGGACAACCTGTCAGGGCGTGCTGGGAGTTGTAGTTTTGCAACAGCTGGAGTTACCCTGGTTGGAAAACACTGTACTATGGGAACATCACTGTCAATGATGATGACTTCTATATCATCACCAACATTCTCCACACCATCATTACAACCAGAGCCATGTCCTTGCAGTGCCAAAGGTAAACAGCAGAGGTCCTCACTATATCCAAATGGGTACCCCCTAAAGAGGACAGTCCCCATAAATATGATTTCAAGACAAGGGCCCCCCCAGGCTTAAATCTGATTACAATAAGAGTTAACCAGTGATATTTTAACTCTTCTTGCCTGGGATTCCATAACATTTGCCTCTTATAATTGATGGCATACACAGCGTGGCGTCATGTTGACCCCATCCAAGCAATTACGACTTATACAAACACATAGACGGGCATGTTTACCGTCATTGGGTGATTTGTGGAGAATGCGTGTGTTTGCGTTTTGTCATGTTAATCAGCCTGGGGTTTGTGAGGTTTTTTTTGTGATTCGGGGCTTTTCTAGCTCCCCTGGTGTATGTATACATTTACGTGTGAATTGGTAGTAAAACTATATAAGCCAGATGAAGTCACAGGGCGGCTGGAAAGGAGAGCGCAAAACTATAAACCAGCGCGGTCACATGACGGAAGAATAGAAAAATCACAGAGATGGAAAGAAAGGACGTCGGCCAGACTTGTCGGTGATTCCATAATTGTTAAATGCATTGTTTTTCCTATTCGATTTTTATACATCTTAAAGTCAATTATTACATTTGTACACATATTTTTTTTTATTTTTGACTGTTGGGTTTTTAATGTTTTTTTTATTGTTAAAATTTGTAAGATGAAAGCTTCTTTATATAATTTTTTATGCAATTACCTACAGTTTTGAATGTATTTATTTATGTATTAATATTACTTATTTATGTATGTATTTATATTTATTTTTTATTTAGTTATATTAATTATTGATTTTCATTTATATTAAGTATTTATTTATTTTTATTCATTTATATATTTTTTATATTTTGCATTTATTTTTATTTATTTATATAATTATTTATTTTTATTTATTTATATTAAGAATTTATTTATTTTTATTTATGCATTTATTTATATTAAGTATTTATTTTTTATTCATATTAATCATTTTTTTATATTCAGTATTTATTTATTTTTATTTACTTAATTATTTATTAATATTAATTATTTATTTATAGTTAGTATTTATTTATTTATATTAAGCATTCATATTTATTTATTTATTTTTGAATAACTGTTTATTTTTAGAAATGTTCACATTATATAAACCATATAAAGCGACAAAAAGAAGCAATATGAAAAAAAGGTGTGAGATAAAAAAAAAAAAATAGGCCCAAAATCAAGCGGTGATCACTCAACGCCCATCAAAGAGACGTGGTACGATGCAGCATGAAAACGTGTGTAGAGAATATCACAGATCTCGATGGATATACAGTATTTTCAAAATAAGAATTACAATTCATAGTAACAACCCCGCCGCTAACAAAGAGCATTATTAAAAAGAAATACAGACGACTCTGTTCTGAGCAGAGTTATAATAGTTATAATATCCCTCAGTGAGAATGCTTAGTACGTTGTCTTAAGGAGGTTCTAAGGGTACGTGCACCCAGGGCCAAGAACTTTCCGGTGGCAGCACCGCACACTGGTTCTTTCTATCTTTGGCCGGCGGCTCCATGAATTGGCCAGGGCTTCCACTGATTTTCTAATGAAAGCTTCAAAGCAGGACTGAGAGGAAAAAGGGACAATTCTTTTCTTTTTCTGTGCAGTATCACATCCACCACTGAACTCAAAGTAAGATGGCTTTGACCATGTGCACATACCCTAAAAATTTTTTATATGATAAAAACATGAATGTATCAGTAGTTCAGCCAAAGGAATTTAAACCATGTATCTAACAAAACTGCGATCTACTGTATTTATTTATCTATCTATCTATCTATCTATCTATCTATCTATCTATCTCTCTCTCTCTCTCTCTCTATCTATCTATCTCATATCTATCTATCTCTCTATCTATTATCTATCTCATATCTATTTACCTATCTCATATCTATCTATCTACCCATCTCATATTTATCTATCTATCTGATATCTCTCTCTCTCTATCTATCTCATATCTATCTCATATCTATCTATCTATCTATCTATCTATCTATCTATCTATCTAAAAGATATACAAGCAGAGGGAAGCAGCACATCCCACTCAGAGATAAACAGGTGCCAGCAGGTCTAAAAGTCCATGGTCCCAGGCCCAAATGCAGGCCCACACATAAAAGAGGCGACCGCAGCACACAGGAGTATGATAAAGTGCAGGTAACTTTTATTCCATGAACAGGCAGTGCGACGTTTCGGTGTTCTCACGACACCATTCTCAAGCCAAATGATAGTGATCCTTACATAGTATATATATATAGGGGTGCATCAATCAATACATAACTACAATAATAAAACCATAATAACCATAATACAGTACAGTGTATGTGCAAAATCCAAACATTAAAAACAGTGCATTTTAGGGGACATCATTCTGTGTCCAGTATAGAAGTGAGTGAAAATAAAATCATTAATATGTACCAACAGTACACATAAAATAGAGAATGGGTCACTCAAATCAATAAATTACAGGAATTAATAAAACATTAATCAATGTCTATGTATCCCACCACTCAAGCTTTTAGCTGGGGTGGTGGAAATACATAGACGACATTTTTATTTTATTTGGACAGGTACCATGGAGGAACTTCATTCCTTCCATGGTTATCTCAATAAGGTCAATGAACACATCCGGTTTATGTTAAATGCCCCATACACATCTGTACATTTTTGGGATACACAAGTTTTTATCTCTGATCTGTAAGCTAAAACTACATATTGCAATTCAGTTTTACATTTCTCAAGTTGTCGTCCCCACCCGATGGTGTGTTCCCTCCCTTTTAGCCAATTGGTACGGGCGAGACGCATCATCGGGGCGGAGGAAAGAGTGGAACCGACTTAAGACAAAATGGTCTCTAATTTTTCTAAACGTGGCTATCCCCGGAATTTGCTTTTAGAAAGCAAGTCTAGGGCATTGGCCACGGATAGAAATCAGATTTTACATGAGGCCCAACAAAAAATTATAGTGAACACTAAAAAGATAGCTAGTGCTTTAAATAAATATTGGAATGTACTACGAGACAGTTTTCCTGCTTTCTTATAGATGTCCTCCAAACCTAAGAGACAAACTTGTAAAAAGCGATATATCTTTTAAAAACTAATTCCCAGAGATTCATGACAGTCAGGAATAAGGGTTCTTCTCCCTGCTGTCAGTGTGTAATCTGCAGTTACATGGATGAGGGTCCTACTTTTGTGCATCCTACTACAGGGTATACATATAAATTGAAACATTACTTAACATGCACATCTGATCATGTAATCTATGTCTTGAAGTGTCCATGTGGTCTCCTCTATGTGGGACTTCAAGACTAGGTTCAATCAGCATCGTTATAGTATACGAAAATGTCGTTTGGACTTTCCAGATCTCAAATTCCCACTAATAGATCATATACCACCACTAAAACATGGTGGTGATCGTACTGGTATCCTTAAACGGAGAGAATTGAAGCGGATTCACACTCTACAGACCCTTCGGCCGAGGGTCTTGAATGTTGAGTTCACAGTAACGCCCCAGATTTACAATGCCTATTTTTTTTTTGTCTTTTTGTTCTTTTTGTGCTTTTTTGGTTTAGTTTTTTTGTGACTTTCCTCAATTAGTGATGTAACCATTTGTTCTTTTTGCTTCTCTATGCTGAGTAGGCATTGAATAGTGATCAATATTGTAACTTAATTGTTATATGCTATTAATGACTTTCTTTTTGTCTTTTGTCTCTTTGTAGGGCAAAGGTTGGGCTGATGGTTAAGATGACCCTTCAAGCTTGTAAAATAATTGTGTTCACAATTTAATTGAATACATTTACTGTTTTTGCACAATTTTGTTTCACATCAGCTTTATTGGCCAATCACATCCATTCCCCTTCATCTTTTTTTCTATATTTTGTTATTACCTTTAATTTAATTTGATTTATTTAATATTTTAATTTAACTTTTTTAAATTTAGTAATATTTAGTAATAATATACCCCAAGTATGCCTGCTAGCTCCGTATGTGGCACCCCTGATCATTGATGTGATAACCCATATACCACTAGTCCCCCCCCGTGAGTGTGACTAGTTCAGTCTCTGTCCACGACATGGGATAATCTGCTCGGGTCTCAGCATAGAGATCTGGGGCAGATGGGGGTCACCTCTGATGGGTGGGGCAGTCATTGTGCCTTATAGAGGTATGTCTAGTGTGGATGAGACGGGGTTAATGAGGTGCATTATGCGTATAAATACTGTTAAATGATATTTTGCACTTCTAGACTATTTTCCCCAGCTATTTTATCCTTACTGCCAGCATTCTGATAACTTTTGTTTCTATATTATTATTTTTTTTCGTATTCCTATTTTTCTGCTCCATTTTCCCCATTCTAACATGGCCGTTCTGTACTTTTGAGCCTTATGAGCATGCGTGCCTGGACTGTAATTGGTCCCGATCATGTGACTTAGTGCCGGTCTTGTGTTCTAGCTGTCTGGTATGTGATTGGTCAATACTGCTGTAGTAACTACAGCTGATACTGTACACTCTATGTGACCCAAGTGCAGTACACTTTCTCCCATGCTTAGCAGCACCATGACACCTGTATTACGAAATCCTGGGGAGTCTTGCCACATACCCACCTTGCCCATATGATGCCTGATTAATGTTTTATTAATTCCTGCTGATGTAACTTACTGATATGAGTGACCCATTCTCTATTTTATGTGTACTGTTGGTACATATTAATGATTTTATCTTCATCTACCTCTATACTGGACATAGAATGATGTCCCCTAAATGCACTGTTTTTATTATCTGGATTTTGCACATACACTGTACTGTATTATGGTTTTATTATTGTAGTTATGTATTGATTGATGCCCCCCTATATATACTATGTAAGGATCACTATCATTTGGCTTGAGAATGGTGACGTGAGAACACGGAAACGTCGCACTGCCTGTTCATAGAATAAAAGTTACCTGCACTTTATGATACTCCTGTGTGCTGCGGGCGCCTCTTTTATGTGTGTATCTATTTATCTATCTTGTAGAAGGATGACTGCAGCACACCAGAGTATTAAAAAAATAAAAAAAAGTGACTTTACGTCGCACTTACCTGTTCATGCAATAAAGTCACTTTTTTCAGTACTCTGGTGTGCTGCGGTCATCCTTCTACTAGCTGTGGCAATTGGGACTCGAGACCGGAGTCTCCAGGTGCACGCTACTAGGCTAGATATACAGCAACAGAAGAATGCAGCAGCACACTGCCAGCACAAGGATATAGATGAAACATGAACATGCAGTTAAAACATGGAGAGCTATACAGCTATGGTGTAATAGATGCAAATGTGAAACTATGAGATAGTGAGGCACTTAGCTCGCAAATTTGTCTCCGCCGGCGGTCAAATAGCTTGGACCGTCCCACCGCGATAAGGTGGCCTCATGGGACGGACCCTACACTGTGAATATGCCTCTGTGTGAACAGTTCAGTAAGCATGGCAGGATCTGGAACATCCAAGACCCCTTATATACACACCTGATAGAGGTGGGTGGGGTGCAAGGCCAACATGGAGGTAGCCACTCCCCCGTATGTGCAATACAGACAAAGAATAAGTCAGCCAGCACTTTAGTTGATACCAAACTTATCGCGGTGGGACGGCCCAAGCTATTTGACTGCCGGCGGAGACAAATTTGCGAGCTAAGTGCCTCACTATTTCGTAGTTTCACATTTGCATCTATTACACCATAGCTGTATAGCTTTCCATGTTTTATCTACATATTCATGTTTCACCTATATCCTTGTGCTGGCAGTGTGCTGCTGCATTCTTCTGTTGCTATCTATCTATCTATCTATCTCTCTCTCTCTCTCACATCTATCTATCTCTCTATCTAATATCTATCTATCTACCAAACGTATATGCGGTAGCACTCCAATTGGTGAATCAAATAAGTGGCTTTATTTTCATCAACAGGTGTGCGATGTTTCGGTCACTTCACATGACAAAGGTCACATGAGGTGACCGAAATGTCGCGCACCTGTTGATGAAAATAAAGCCACTTATTTGATTCACCAATTGGAGTGCTACCGAATATACGTTTGGTATATCGTGCTGGGGGCTCAGGATCAGAGCCTGACTGTGGACAGTACCCGTTCACCCTCAAAGTCTTCTTGTTGTATCTATCTATCTATCTATCTATCTATCTATCTAATTATCTATCGATTCCACCATTGAGATACATTGGTTTGCATTAAAATAATTTTTTTAATCAAAATTATTGCTTCATATTATACATATTTTGGACTAATAATAATAATACTAATGATAGTAATAAAAACAAATCAGTTGCAAAAGTCTTCAATCTCAGGCTATGTTCACACGGCAATATTTCTGCATGGAATTCTGCATTTAAAATTCTGCAGTAAATTCAACAGAAATTATTTTCCCATTCACTCCAACATAATTTCTGCAGTGGAAATTCTGCTGTGTGAATAGGACAGTGGAATCTCATTGACGTGTATTGGCTATAAATTCATGCAGAATGCAGTGCAGAAATTTTACTTTTGTGAACGCTTAGGGTACCTTCACACGAGCGGATCCCCAGCACGTATTACCCTGCGGATCCGCCGCTGAAGGACCGCTGTATGCTGCCTTTACAGGTGCCTGCTCGGAGCAGCAATACGCTGCTACAAGCAGACACACTGAAGCGATTTGCTGCGCATGCGCGGTGTACTCGCACACATCGTGGCTGCTCCCCCTGCTCTATGAGCTAGGCCGAGAACTGCCCCGGATGTGCGAGTATACTGCGCATGCGCGAGGCAAATCACACATCACAGTGTGTCTGCTCGTAGAGGCGTATTGCCGCTCCGAGCAGGCACCTGTAAAGGCAGCACCGCCGTCCTTCAGCGGCGGATCCGCAGCGCAATACACGCTGGGGATCCGCTAGCGTGAACGCGGCCTTATAGTCCACACCGTCAGGTAGATATTCTTGTGAATTAATTCTATCGCGGGGCGCACAGGCTCTCGCACTATTTTCACCACTATGATTTACATAGCACAATATCACGATTTCTTCCTTTTCTGTATAAAAAATCTGAGAAATGGTTTAAAGTAAGAAGAGGCGCGGGGGGTTGGGGGGGTGGTAGACGGCGGGGTGAGGAATTTTTTTTTTCCTTTTTTTCTTGTGGTTTTCCTCTTAAACATTTTAAGAAGTTGAGGATGTGAGGAATCGCTGTGCTGACCGCCACCGAGGGACACGGAAAAATATACAATGGCTTGTTATGATTTCCTCTATAAGCGCAAATTTATCTGAGGATTCCTGTAAACATAAGTGATGAGAGGGGAATGGAGGTCCCCATCTATAGCCTAAAAGAGGGGTCTGAGTCCAATAACACAGGCACATATGATACACAAATACACAAATTATATAACATTGCAGGACAGTGGTCTAGAACCTATAGCACCATCATGGATATCTCTAAAGCAGTGTTTCCCAACCAGGGTGCCTCCAGCTGTTGCAAAACTGCAACTCCCAGCATGCCCGGACAGCCTTCGGCTGTCCGGGCGCGCTGGGGGTTGTGGTTTTGCAACAGCTGGAGGCACCCTGGTTGGGAAACACTGCTCTATAGTGATGGGACTGCCAGGAAATGTTGAGGGAGACAGGGTGACCAAGTGACAGAAAAAGAATTTCCATGAGACTCAATGGAGGAGATTTAACAAAACCTGTGCAGAGGAAAAGTTGCTGAGTTGCCCATAGCAACCAATCAGATCGCTTCTTTCATTTTTGAAAAGGCCTCTGAAAAATGAAAGAAGTGATCTGATTGGTTGCTATGGGCAACTGGGCAACTTTTCCTCTGGATGGGTTTTGATAAATCTCCCCCATTGAATGATTTTCATGGAAATAATTATATATTATTATATCTTTGCGTTTATGGCCTTGATTTATCAGTCAGCCTGAAAGCCTAATTGTCTGTTTTATTCCCATAGCAACCAATCACAGCTCAACCTTCACTTTACAAGACCTCGTTAAGATATGAAGGTTGAGCTGTGATTGGTTGCTATGGGTAAAAACTGACAATTAGGCTTTCACGATGATTGATAAATCACCCCCTATGTGAGCGTATGTACAGTATATAGGGGGAGATTTATCAAATCCTGTCCAGAGGAAAAGTTGCTGAGTTGCCCATAGCAACCAATCAGATCGCTTCTTTCCCTTTGCAGAGGCCTTGTTAAAAATGAAAGAAGCGATCTGATTGGTTGCTATGGGCAACTGGGCAACTTTTCCTCTGCACAGGTTTTGTTAAATCTTGATTCTCATGGAAATTATTTTTTGGTCACCTGGTCCCCCTTTCTCCCTCAACATTTCCTGGCAGTCCCATCACTATAGAGCAGTGTTTCCCAACCAGGGTGCCTCCAGCTGTTGCAAAACTACAACCCCCAGCATGCCCGGACAGCCGAAGGCTGTCCGGGCATGCTGGGAGTTGCAGTTTTGCAACAGCTGGAGGCACCCTGGTTGGGAAACACCGCTTTAGAGATATCCATGATGGTGCTATAGGTTCTAGACCACTGTCCTGCAATGTTATATATTTTGTGTATTTGTGTATCATATGTGTCTGTGTTATTGTACTCAGACCCCTCTTTTAGGCTATAGATGGGGACAACTGGGCAACTTTTCCTCTAGGCAGATTTTGAGAAATCTCCCCCTTAGTCTCCAAAGAGAAGAGAGAGAAGAGACTCCTCCCAGGGCTTATATAGGGGAGTCTCTGGTGGGGTCCCACCCAGGGCTTATATAGGGGAGTCTCTGGTGGGGTCCCATAGGTTACCATTCGGTCACATGGTCACTCAATGGGTTACAACCTCATGACAGATGTTCTTCAAGCGACAACATTTTATATACATTACATAGCATAACAATAACTGTACAAGGGAAACAGATGAGAAAAGTGGTGACGTGTTCAATACTTAGTTCACCTGCTGTATACATGTATACATACCCACATATATACGCTCATAAATACACAAATACACACAGCCATCCATCCATCCATATACACACTGATACATAAATATATACCGTACATGCATTATCCTGAAGTATAGAGAACACTTAGCGATGCTCCAGCACAATCCCGGCACGTTATGTCCTGTATAAACAGAGTTTAAATCTGAACATCGGTGAAGTGTAATTGTAGCTGGATTTTGGTTTTGGATTAAAGGGAAAATTATACATTTAAGTCATCTCTTCTCCTCATGTGGTTTCTACTATTGTGGTCTCTTAGTTATTTCGTTCAATAATGTTCAGCTGCACCAGCAGACAGGTTGGGGCTGCCATGTTAGCCTGGCACCCCCCGGGTTACACGTCCGCAGTATAGGTGGAACTATCCCAATGTTTTCTCCATTGTAGAATTGTTATGCGCGTCCCCCGTGGTGGTCCTTGTCATTGAATAACACTAATATTCAGATTATCAGATAATTTTTTCCCATTATAATTGACAATAAAAATGATCACATCTCAGGGGTGTGGAAATTTTATAAAAAACTACTTGTCCACGGGACTAAAATGGAGCAAAATCTACTTGTCCCTCATGACGATCCACTTGCCAATTTTCGCTTTTACGCTCTAATTTTTTCCTCCTCGCTCTATAATAGCCATAACTACCTACTATAATGATACCTTTTAATTTTTCAATAACATATTTTCTGAACCAAAAAAAAATATATATATATATTAAGGAAAGTGAAATTGAAATAGTAAAAGATAATTTTGCAGATTTGGTGGTTTTCTTTTCTGCGCCATTTACCTTGTGGTTGAGGTAACATGTTAGTTTTATACTTTAGGCGCCTGATTACAGCGATACCAGATTTGTATCGTTTACGTCAGTTTTCTAATTTTTTTAATTGCCATTTTTTAAACCCTGTAGCTTTATTTTTTTCTCCGCATACCAGGCTGTATGAGGGCTAATTTTTTGAGCCATAATCAGTTTTTTTGTATCGGTACCATTTTGGCATTGATCTGACTTATTAATCTCTTTTTAACTTTTTTTTCTGGGATATTATAAAAATTGCAAATCTGCAGTTTGGTATTTTTTTTTACATTTACCGTACGGGATACATAATGTTATATTTTAATAGGTTGTACAATTACGCACAAAGCGATACCAAATATGTTTACTTTTATTATGTTTGCATGTTTTTATATAGGAAAAGGGGGTGATTTGAACTTTTAACATGGAAGGGGTTAATGCAGCGGTCTTCAAACTGTGGCCCTCCAGATATTGCAAAACTACAACTCCCAGCATGCCCGGACAGCCAACGGCTGTCCGGGCATGCTGGGAATTGTAGTTTTGTAACATCTGGAGGGGCACAGTTTGAAGACCACTAGGTTAATGTGTCTTTCAAACTTTTATTAAAACTTTTTTATTTTTTTTACACTTTATTAGACTTATATGAGGAATCATTAGATTCCTCATACAGATGAATAGATTCTATTGAACTCTATTAATCTGTGTGCTCTGTCATCCATTGATAGAGCCTGGTCCAGCCAGGATCTATCAATGACAGAGCCGGGACAGGAGGAAGCAGAGGTAAGTCCTCCGGCTACCTCCATAGTGGATCTCCCCCCGCGATCGCGCTGCGGGGGGGGCGATCCACCCCACTAGCCCACCAGGGAGCATTCACATGTCCCTTTAGACGCCGCTGTCAGCTTTGACAGCGGCGATCTAAAGGGTTAATAGCCAGCCGCGGCGATCGCTGCATGCTGGCTATTAGCGGCGGCCCCCGGCTACTGAGAACAGCCGGGGGCTGCAGAGTATGGAGCGGGTAGGAATCCCGAGCCCACTCCATACATACTGCAGAGCGCCGCAAGCATCTCCCCGTGCAGACGCACCTCCTCCCCTCAGCTCTCTGAAGCTACAGCTGGGGGGGAGTGAAGGCAGAGGACGCAGGTCTGCACGGGGAGCAAGAAGCCATGCCCCCTCATCTCCCCCGCACGTCTGCAGAGCAGGGGAGAGAAGACCAATACACAGCTTCTCATCTCCCCTGCTCTGCTTCAGAGGATACAGTTTTTTATTGTCGGAGGCGGCAGAGTATGGAGCGGGCAGGAGTCGGCAGCCTGCTCCATACAGACTGAAGATCGCCACCGCGCTTGTCAGGTCCGGCCCTGCTTGCCCGAAGCCGGGCTAAGGGCCGGACAAATTCACCTGCCCGGCGCCCAAAACTGCTAGTCCCGGGCGTCGGGCGATAGGAATTCCACATCCCTGCATCTGTGACTGGATAGGGGATAAGATGTCTGATCGCAGGGGTCCCGCCGCTGGGGACCCCCACAATCTAGCATGCAGCACCCACCTGTGAGCACTGCAGGAAGCGCTGGAGGCTCCAAGTCTTATGCCTCCTGACCACGGGGAAGGAGTATCGACGGAGAGCTCTGTACTGCTCAGTGATGTATAGAGCTCTGTACTGCTCAGTAATAGTGTTGAGCGGCATAGGCCATATTCGAATTCGTGAATATTCGCGAATATATGGACAAATGTTCGTCATATATTTGCGAAAATTCGCATATTCGTAATATTCTCGTTTTATTTTCGCATTTTATTTTGCAAATGCGAAAATTAACATATGCGAAAATTACAATACAAAAATATGCGATATTCGCAAATAAAATTTGCATTGCGAAAATTCGCGAGCAACACTACTAAGTAATGTATAGAGCTCTGTACTGCTCAGTAATGTATAGAGCTCTGTACTGCTCAGTAATGTATAGAGCTCTGTACTGCTCAGTAATGTATAGAGCTCTGTACTGCTCAGGAATGTATAGAGCTCTGTACTGCTCAGTGATGTATAGAGCTCTGTACTGCTCAGTAATGTATAGAGCTCTGTACTGCTCAGTAATGTATAGAGCTCTGTACTGATCAGTAATGTATAGAGCTCTGTACTGCTCAGTAATGTATAGAGCTCTGTACTTATCAGTAATGTATAGAGCTCTGTACTGCTCAGTAATGTATAGAGCTCTGTTCTGCTCAGTAATGTATAGAGTTCTGTACTGCTCAGTAATGTATAGAGCTCTGTACTGATCAGTAATGTATAGAGCTCTGTACTGATCAGTAATGTATAGAGCTCTGTACTGCTCAGTAATGTATAGAGCTCTGTACTGATCAGTAATGTATAGAGCTCTGTACTGCTCAGTAATGTATAGAGCTCTGTACTGCTCAGTGATGTATAGAGCTCTGTTCTGCTCAGTAATGTATAGAGTTCTGTACTGCTCAGTAATGTATAGAGCTCTGTACTGATCAGTAATGTATAGAGCTCTGTACTGCTCAGTAATGTATAGAGCTCTGTACTGCTCAGTGATGTATAGAGCTCTGTACTGCTCAGTAATAGTGTTGAGCGGCATAGGCCATATTCGAATTCGTGAATATTCGCGAATATATGGACGAATATTCGTCATATATTTGCGAATATTCGCATATTCGTAATATTCTCGTTTTATTTTCGCATATACGAAAAAATTTGCAAATGCGAAAATTAACATATGCGAAAATTACAATACAAAAATATGCGATATTCGCGAATAAAATTTGCATTGCGAAAATTCGCGAGCAACACTACTCAGTAATGTTTAGAGCTCTGTACTGCTCAGGAATGTATAGAGCTCTGTACTGCTCAGTAATGTATAGAGCTCTGTACTGCTCAGTAATGTATAGAGCTCTGTACTGCTCAGTAATGTATAGAGCTCTGTACTGATCAGTAATGTATAGAGCTCTGTACTGATCAGTAATGTATAGAGCTCTGTACTGCTCAGTAATGTATAGAGCTCTTTACTGCTCAGTAATGTATAGAGCTCTGTACTGCTCAGTAATGTATAGAGCTCTGTACTGCTCAGTGATGTATAGAGCTCTGTACTGCTCAGTAATGTATAGAGCTCTGTACTGCTCAGTGATGTATAGAGTTCTGTACTGCTCAGTAATGTATAGAGCTCTGTACTGCTCAGTGATGTATAGAGCTCTGTACTGATCAGTAATGTATAGAGCTCTGTACTGATCAGTAATGTATAGAGCTCTGTACTGCTCAGTAATGTATAGAGCTCTGTACTGTTCAGTAATGTATAGAGCTCTGTACTGCTCAGTAATGTATAGAGCTCTGTACTGATCAGTAATGTATAGAGCTCTGTACTGCTCAGTAATGTATAGAGCTCTGTACTGCTCAGTAATGTAAAGAGCTCTGTACTGATCAGTAATGTATAGAGCTCTGTACTGATCAGTGATGTATAGAGCTCTGTACTGCTCAGTAATGTATAGAGCTCTGTACTGCTCAGTAATGTATAGAGCTCTGTACTGCTCAGTGATGTATAGAGCTCTGTACTGCTCAGTAATGTATAGAGCTCTGTACCGCTCAGTAATGTATAGAGCTTTGTACTGCTCAGTAATGTATAGAGCTCTGTACTGATCAGTAATGTATAGAGCTCTGTACTGCTCAGTAATGTATAGAGCCCTGTACTGCTCAGTGATGTATAGAGCTCTGTACTGCTCAGTAATGTATATAGCTCTGTACTGATCAGTAATGTGTGAAGCTCTGTACTGTTCAGTAATGTATAGAGCTCTGTACTGCTCAGTAATGTATAGAGCTCTGTACTGCTCAGTAATGTATAGAGCTCCGTACTGCTCAGTAATGTATAGAGCTCTGTACTGCTCAGTAATGTATAAAGCTCTGTACTGTTCAGTAATGTATAGAGCTCTGTACTGCTCAGTAATGTATAGAGCTCTGTACTGTTCAGTAATGTATAGAGTTCTGTACTGCTCAGTAATGTATAGAGCTCTGTACTGCTCAGTAATGTATAGAGCTCTGTACTGCTCAGTAATGTATAGAGCTCTGTACTGCTCAGTAATGTATAGAGCTCTGTACTGCTCAGTAATGTATAGAGCTCTGTACTGATCAGTAATGTATAGAGCTCTGTACTGCTTAGTAATGTATAGAGCTCTGTACTGCTCAGGAATGTATAGAGCTCTGTACTGATCAGTAATGTATAGAGCTCTGTACTGCTCAGTAATGTATAGAGCTCTGTACTGCTTAGTAATGTATAGAGCTCTGTACTGCTCAGGAATGTATAGAGCTCTGTACTGCTCAGTGATGTATAGAGCTCTGTACTGCTCAGTAATAGTGTTGAGCGGCATAGGCCATATTCGAATTCGTGAATATTCGCGAATATATGGACGAATATTCGTAATATATTTGCGAATATTCGCATATTCGTAATATTTTCGTTTTATTTTCGCATATACGAAAAAATTTGCAAATGCGAAAATTAACATATGCGAAAATTACAATACAAAAATATGCGATATTCGCGAATAAAATTTGCATTGCGAAAATTCGCGAGCAACACTACTCAGTAATGTTTAGAGCTCTGTACTGCTCAGTAATGTATAGAGCTCTGTACTGCTCAGTAATGTATAGAGCTCTGTACTGCTCAGTGATGTATAGAGCTCTGTACCGCTCAGTAATGTATAGAGCTCTGTACTGCTCAGTAATGTATAGAGCTCTGTACTGCTCTGTGATGTATAGAGCTCTGTACTGCTCAGTAATGTATAGAGCTCTGTATTGCTCAGTAATGTATAGAGCTCTGTACTGCTCAGTGATGTATAGAGCTCTGTACTGCTCAGTAATGTATAGAGCTCTGTACTGCTCAGTAATGTATAGAGCTCTGTACTGCTCAGTAATGTATAGAGCTCTGTACTGCTCAGTAATGTATAGAGCTCTGTACTGTTCAGTGATGTATAGAGCTCTGTACTGCTCAGTAATGTATAGAGCTCTGTACTGCTCAGTAATGTATAGAGCTCTGTACTGCTCAGTGATGTATAGAGCTCTGTACTGCTCAGTAATGTATAGAGCTCTGTATTGCTCAGTAATGTATAGAGCTCTGTACTGCTCAGTGATGTATAGAGCTCTGTACTGCTCAGTAATGTATAGAGCTCTGTACTGCTCAGTAATGTATAGAGCTCTGTACTGCTCAGTGATGTATAGAGCTCTGTACTGCTCAGTAATAGTGTTGAGCGGCATAGGCCATATTCGAATTCGTGAATATTCGTGAATATATGGACGAATATTCGTAATATATTTGCGAATATTCGCATATTCGTAATATTCTCGTTTTATTTTCGCATATACGAAAGAATTTGCAAATGCGAAAATTAACATATGCGAAAATTACAATACAAAAATATGCGATATTCGCGAATAAAATTTGCATTGCGAAAATTCGCGAGCAACACTACTCAGTAATGTTTAGAGCTCTGTACTGCTCAGTAATGTATAGAGCTCTGTACTGCTCAGTAATGTATAGAGCTCTGTACTGCTCAGTGATGTATAGAGCTCTGTACTGCTCAGTAATGTATAGAGCTCTGTACTGCTCAGTAATGTATAGAGCTCTGTACTGCTCAGTAATGTATAGAGCTCTGTACTGCTCAGTAATGTATAGAGCTCTGTATTGCTCAGTAATGTATAGAGCTCTGTACTGCTCAGTGATGTATAGAGCTCTGTACTGCTCAGTAATGTATAGAGCTCTGTACTGCTCAGTAATGTATAGAGCTCTGTACTGCTCAGTAATGTATAGAGCTCTGTACTGCTCAGTAATGTATAGAGCTCTGTACTGTTCAGTGATGTATAGAGCTCTGTACTGCTCAGTAATGTATAGAGCTCTGTACTGCTCAGTAATGTATAGAGCTCTGTACTGCTCAGTGATGTATAGAGCTCTGTACTGCTCAGTAATGTATAGAGCTCTGTATTGCTCAGTAATGTATAGAGCTCTGTACTGCTCAGTGATGTATAGAGCTCTGTACTGCTCAGTAATGTATAGAGCTCTGTACTGCTCAGTAATGTATAGAGCTCTGTACTGCTCAGTGATGTATAGAGCTCTGTACTGCTCAGTGATGTATAGAGCTCTGTACTGCTCAGTAATAGTGTTGAGCGGCATAGGCCATATTCGAATTTGTGAATATTCGCGAATATATGGACGAATATTCGTCATATATTTGCGAATATTCGCATATTCGTAATATTCTCGTTTTATTTGCGCATATACGAAAAAATTTGCAAATGCGAAAATTAACATATGCGAAAATTACAATACAAAAATATGCGATATTCGCGAATAAAATTTGCATTGCGAAAATTCGCGAGCAACACTACTCAGTAATGTTTAGAGCTCTGTACTGCTCAGTAATGTATAGAGCTCTGTACTGCTCAGTAATGTATAGAGCTCTGTACTGCTCAGTGATGTATAGAGCTCTGTACTGCTCAGTAATGTATAGAGCTCTGTACTGATCAGTAATGTATAGAGCTCTGTACTGCTCAGTAATGTATAGAGCTCTGTACTTATCAGTAATGTATAGAGCTCTGTACTGCTCAGTAATGTATAGAGCTCTGTTCTGCTCAGTAATGTATAGAGTTCTGTACTGCTCAGTAATGTATAGAGCTCTGTACTGCTCAGTAATGTATAGAGCTCTGTACTGCTCAGTGATGTATAGAGCTCTGTACTGCTCAGTAATGTATAGAGCTCTGTACTGATCAGTAATGTATAGAGCTCTGTACTGCTCAGTAATGTATAGAGCTCTGTACTTATCAGTAATGTATAGAGCTCTGTACTGCTCAGTAATGTATAGAGCTCTGTTCTGCTCAGTAATGTATAGAGTTCTGTACTGCTCAGTAATGTATAGAGCTCTGTACTGATCAGTAATGTATAGAGCTCTGTACTGCTCAGTAATGTATAGAGCTCTGTACTGATCAGTAATGTATAGAGCTCTGTACTGCTCAGTAATGTATAGAGCTCTGTACTGCTCAGTGATGTATAGAGCTCTGTTCTGCTCAGTAATGTATAGAGTTCTGTACTGCTCAGTAATGTATAGAGCTCTGTACTGATCAGTAATGTATAGAGCTCTGTACTGCTCAGTAATGTATAGAGCTCTGTACTGCTCAGTGATGTATAGAGCTCTGTACTGCTCAGTAATGTATAGAGCTCTGTACTGCTCAGTGATGTATAGAGCTCTGTACTGCTCAGTGATGTATAGAGCTCTGTACTGCTCAGTAATAGTGTTGAGCGGCATAGGCCATATTCGAATTCGTGAATATTCGCGAATATATGGACGAATATTCGTCATATATTTGCGAATATTCGCATATTCGTAATATTCTCGTTTTATGTTCGCATATACGAAAAAATTTGCAAATGCGAAAATTAACATATGCGAAAATTACAATACAAAAATATGCGATATTCGCAAATAAAATTTGTATTGCGAAAATTCGCGAGCAACACTACTCAGTAATGTTTAGAGCTCTGTACTGCTCAGGAATGTATAGAGCTCTGTACTGCTCAGTAATGTATAGAGCTCTGTACTGCTCAGTGATGTATAGAGCTCTGTACTGCTCAGTAATGTATAGAGCTCTGTACTGCTCAGTAATGTATAGAGCTCTGTACTGCTCAGTAATGTATAGAGCTCTGTACTGCTCTGTGATGTATAGAGCTCTGTACTGCTCAGTGATGTATAGAGCTCTGTACTGCTCAGTAATGTATAGAGCTCTGTACTGCTCAGTAATGTATAGAGCTCTGTACTGCTCAGTGATGTATAGAGCTCTGTACTGCTCAGTAATGTATAGAGCTCTGTACTGCTCAGTGATGTATAGAGTTCTGTACTGCTCAGTAATGTATAGAGCTCTGTACTGCTCAGTGATGTATAGAGCTCTGTACTGATCAGTAATGTATAGAGCTCTGTACTGATCAGTAATGTATAGAGCTCTGTACTGCTCAGTAATGTATAGAGCTCTGTACTGTTCAGTAATGTATAGAGCTCTGTACTGCTCAGTAATGTATAGAGCTCTGTACTGATCAGTAATGTATAGAGCTCTGTACTGCTCAGTAATGTATAGAGCTCTGTACTGCTCAGTAATGTATAGAGCTCTGTACTGATCAGTAATGTATAGAGCTCTGTACTGATCAGTGATGTATAGAGCTCTGTACTGCTCAGTAATGTATAGAGCTCTGTACTGCTCAGTAATGTATAGAGCTCTGTACTGCTCAGTAATGTATAGAGCTCTGTACTGCTCAGTAATGTATAGAGCTCTGTACCGCTCAGTAATGTATAGAGCTTTGTACTGCTCAGTAATGTATAGAGCTCTGTACTGATCAGTAATGTATAGAGCTCTGTACTGCTCAGTAATGTATAGAGCTCTGTACTGCTCAGTGATGTATAGAGCTCTGTACTGCTCAGTAATGTATATAGCTCTGTACTGATCAGTAATGTGTGAAGCTCTGTACTGTTCAGTAATGTATAGAGCTCTGTACTGCTCAGTAATGTATAGAGCTCTGTACTGCTCAGTAATGTATAGAGCTCCGTACTGCTCAGTAATGTATAGAGCTCTGTACTGCTCAGTAATGTATAAAGCTCTGTACTGTTCAGTAATGTATAGAGCTCTGTACTGCTCAGTAATGTATAGAGCTCTGTACTGATCAGTAATGTATAGAGCTCTGTACTGCTCAGTAATGTATAAAGCTCTGTACTGTTCAGTAATGTATAGAGCTCTGTACTGCTCAGTAATGTATAGAGCTCTGTACTGTTCAGTAATGTATTGAGTTCTGTACTGCTCAGTAATGTATAGAGCTCTGTACTGCTCAGTAATGTATAGAGCTCTGTACTGCTCAGTAATGTATAGAGCTCTGTACTGCTCAGTAATGTATAGAGCTCTGTACTGCTCAGTAATGTATAGAGCTCTGTACTCTTCAGTAATGTATAGAGTTCTGTACTGCTCAGTAATGTATAGAGCTCTGTACTGCTCAGTAATGTATAGAGCTCTGTACTGCTCAGTAATGTATAGAGCTCTGTACTGATCAGTAATGTATAGAGCTCTGTACTGCTTAGTAATGTATAGAGCTCTGTACTGCTCAGGAATGTATAGAGCTCTGTACTGCTCAGTGATGTATAGAGCTCTGTACTGCTCAGTGATGTATAGAGCTCTGTACTTCTCAGTAATAGTGTTGAGCGGCATAGGCCATATTCGAATTCGTGAATATTCGCGAATATATGGACGAATATTCGTAATATATTTGCGAATATTCGCATATTCGTAATATTCTCGTTTTATTTTCGCATATACGAAAAAATTTGCAAATGCGAAAATTAACATATGCGAAAATTACAATACAAAAATATGCGATATTCGCGAATAAAATTTGCATTGCGAAAATTCGCGAGCAACACTACTCAGTAATGTTTAGAGCTCTGTACTGCTCAGTTATGTATAGAGCTCTGTACTGCTCAGTAATGTATAGATTTCTGTACTGCTCAGTGATGTATAGAGCTCTGTACTGCTCAGTAATGTATAGAGCTCTGTACTGCTCAGTAATGTATAGAGCTCTGTACTGCTCTGTGATGTATAGAGCTCTGTACTGCTCAGTAATGTATAGAGCTCTGTATTGCTCAGTAATGTATAGAGCTCTGTACTGCTCAGTGATGTATAGAGCTCTGTACTGCTCAGTAATGTATAGAGCTCTGTACTGCTCAGTAATGTATAGAGCTCTGTACTGCTCAGTAATGTATAGAGCTCTGTACTGCTCAGTGATGTATAGAGCTCTGTTTTGCTCAGTGATGTATAGAGCTCTGTATTGCTCAGTAATGTATAGAGCTCTGTACTGCTCAGTGATGTATAGAGCTCTGTACTGCTCAGTAATGTATAGAGCTCTGTACTGCTCAGTAATGTATAGAGCTCTGTACTGCTCAGTGATGTATAGAGCTCTGTACTGCTCAGTGATGTATAGAGCTCTGTACTGCTCAGTAATGTATAGAGCTCTGTACTGATCAGTAATGTATAGAGCTCTGTACTGCTCAGTAATGTATAGAGCTCTGTTCTGCTCAGTAATGTATAGAGTTCTGTACTGCTCAGTGATGTATAGAGCTCTGTACTGCTCAGTGATGTATAGAGCTCTGTACTGCTCAGTAATAGTGTTGAGCGGCATAGGCCATATTCGAATTTGTGAATATTCGCGAATATATGGACGAATATTCGTCATATATTTGCGAATATTCGCATATTCGTAATATTCTCGTTTTATTTGCGCATATACGAAAAAATTTGCAAATGCGAAAATTAACATATGCGAAAATTACAATACAAAAATATGCGATATTCGCGAATAAAATTTGCATTGCGAAAATTCGCGAGCAACACTACTCAGTAATGTTTAGAGCTCTGTACTGCTCAGTAATGTATAGAGCTCTGTACTGCTCAGTAATGTATAGAGCTCTGTACTGCTCAGTGATGTATAGAGCTCTGTACTGCTCAGTAATGTATAGAGCTCTGTACTGATCAGTAATGTATAGAGCTCTGTACTGCTCAGTAATGTATAGAGCTCTGTACTTATCAGTAATGTATAGAGCTCTGTACTGCTCAGTAATTTATAGAGCTCTGTTATGCTCAGTAATGTATAGAGTTCTGTACTGCTCAGTAATGTATAGAGCTCTGTACTGATCAGTAATGTATAGAGCTCTGTACTGATCAGTAATGTATAGAGCTCTGTACTGCTCAGTAATGTATAGAGCTCTGTACTGATCAGTAATGTATAGAGCTCTGTACTGCTCAGTAATGTATAGAGCTCTGTACTGCTCAGTGATGTATAGAGCTCTGTACTGCTCAGTAATGTATAGAGCCCTGTACTGCTCAGTAATGTATAGAGCTCTGTACTGTTCAGTAATGTATAGAGCTCTGTACTGCTCAGTAATGTATAGAGCTTAGTACTGTTCAGTAATGTATAGAGCTCTGTACTGCTCAGTGATGTATAGAGCTCTGTACTGTTCAGTAATGTATAGAGCTCTGTACTGCTCAGTGATGTATAGAGCTCTGTACTGCTCAGTAATGTATAGAGCTCTGTACTGCTCAGTGATGTATAGAGCTCTGTACTGCTCAGTAATGTATAGAGCTCTGTACTGCTCAGTGATGTATAGAGCTCTGTACTGATCAGTAATGTATAGAGCTCTGTACTGATCAGTAATGTATATAGCTCTGTACTGCTCAGTGATGTATAGAGCTCTGTACTGCTCAGTGATGTATAGAGCTCTGTACTGCTCAGTGATGTATAGAGCTCTGTACTGCTCAGTAATGTATAGAGCTCTGTACTGCTCAGTAATGTATAGAGCTCTGTACTGCTCAGTAATGTATCGAGCTCTGTACTGCTCAGTGATGTATAGAGCTCTGTACTGCTCAGTAATGTATAGAGCTCTGTACTGCTCAGTAATGTATAGAGCTCTGTACTGATCAGTAATGTATAGAGCTCTGTACTGCTCAGTAATGTATAGAGCTCTGTACTGCTCAGTAATGTATAGAGCTCTGTACTGCTCAGTGATGCATAGAGCTCTGTACTGCTCAGTGATGTATAGAGCTCTGTACTGCTCAGTAATGTATAGAGCTCTGTACTGATCAGTGATGTATAGAGCTCTGTGCTGATCAGTAAAGTAGTACATGCAGTACATGCCGGCACTAGGACTGGTTGGACATGCGATGCCTCCATAGACGGCAATGCTTTTCCAAGCAGATTCTGCAGAAATAATTGACAAGTTAATACTTTCTGCGGAGGCTGGAATCAGTATTTTCATGGCAGATGTTTCCGTCGTGGAAATTCCGCTGTGTGCACAGTGCAGCAGAATCCATTGAAAACAGTGGGACTCTGCCGCTATGGAATTTTACTGTGGAATTTTTATGCGGGATTCCGCTGGTAAAGTTTGCTGTGTAAACATAGCCCAAGAGTACAGACCACTCTGAATGACAGCTTAACCCCTTCATGACCCGGGGTTTTTCCGTTTTTGCCGTTTCGTTTTATCCTCCTTACCTTTAAAAAACCACAACTCTTTCAAATTTGCACCATAAAATCCATATGATGGCTTATTTTTTGCACCAACAATTCTACTTTGTAATGACATCAGTCATTTTACCCAAAAATCTACAGTGAAATGGAAAAAAAAATCTTGCGATAAAATTAAAGAAAAAACACAGTTTTTGTAATTTTTGGGGGCTTCCGTTTCTACGCAGTACATTTTTCGGTAACAATGACACCTTATCTTTATTATGTAGGTCCATACGATTAAAATGATACCCTACTTATATAGGTTTGATTTTGTCGTACTCCTGGAAAAAATCATAACATGCAGGAAAATTTATACGTTTAAAATTGTCCTCTTCTGACCCCTATAACTTTTTTATTTTTCTGCGTATGGGGCAGGATGAGGACTAATTTTTTTGCGCCGTGATCTGAAGTTTTTAGCGCTACCATTTTTGTAATGATTGGACTTTTTGATCGATAAAAAGTGACCAAAAATATGCTATTTTGAACTTTGTAATTTTTTGCGCATACGCCATTGACCTTGCGGTTTAATTAACGATATATTTTTATTGTTATTTTTATTCGGACATTTCCACACGCGGCAATACCACATATGTTTATTTTTATTTACACAGTTTTTTTTTTTAAATGGGGAAAGGGGGGTGATTCAAGCTTTCATTAGGGAAGGGGTTAAATGATGGTTAGTCACTTTTTTGTTCACTTTTTTTTTGCAGTGTTATAGCTCCTATAGGGGACTATAACACTCCACACACTGATCCTTTACATTGATCAAAGGTTTCTCATAGAAAACCATTGATCAATGATTCTGCCGCTTGACTGTTCATGCCTGGATCTCAGGCACTGAGCAGTCATTCGGCGATCGGACAGCGAGGAGGGACCCTCCTGCTGTCTTTACAGCTGTTCGGGATGCAGCTGTTCGTGGCGATCCTGAACAGCTCCCTGAGCTAACCGGCAATGAGTTACTTTCACTTTAGACGCGGCATTCAACTTTGAATGCCGCGTCTAAAGGGTTAATAGCGCTCTGCACCGCGATCAGTGCCACGCACTATTAGCCACGTGTCCCGGCCGTGGCTCCGTGTTATAGAATGGGAGCCGACCCATGACGTACATGTATGTCATGAGTCGGGAAAGGGTTAAAGGGGTACTCCACTGGAAAACGTTTTTTTTTTTTAATCAACTGGTGCCTGAAAGGTAAACAGATTTGTAAATTACTTCTGTTTCAAAATCTTAACTCTTCCAGTACTTATCAGCTGCTGTATACTACAGAGGAAGTTATTTTCTTTTTGAATTTCCTTTCTGTCTGGCCACAGTTAACTCTGCTGAGACCTCTGTCCATTTTAGGAACTGTCCAGAGTAGGAGCAAATCCTCATAGCAAACCTATGCTGCTCTGGACAGTTCCTGACATGGACAGAGGTGTCAGCAGAGAGCCCTGTGGTCAGACAGAAAGGAAATTCAAAAAGAAAAGATAAGAAGAAAAGATAAGAAGAAAAGAAACGGAGCACTCGATGACTGTATTCAAGGCAGGTAGGTAGCTGTCCAAGGGTCTCTTCCCTTCCATAGCGGGGAGGTGGTAGATGTTCCGGGGGGAATCTTAGATGCCGGCCACGGACCGTATCACGTCCTTTGGTGCTTCGCTAGGCCGTTTAAGATACACGGCCTGACAAAGTGCCAAAGGGCATGATACGGTCCATGGTCAGCATCTGAGGCTCCCCCCGGAACATCTACCGCCTCCCCGCTAAGGAAAGGAAAAGACCCTTGGACGGCTACCTACCTGCCTTGAATACAGTCATTGTGTGAGTGATACCTTTACTATAGCGTGAGCACCTCCGGACATCCCGGCTTCCAAACACCATCCAGTTCACACAGTGCTTATACATATTGTTTTCCTATCAGTGCCGATTTATACAACTCTTCTCCAGATCCCATCAAAAAGAAAAGAACTTCCTCTGGAACATACAGCGGCTGATAAGTACTGGAAGGATTAAAATTTTTAAATAGAAGTAATTTACAAATCTGTTTAACTTTCTGGCACCAGTTGATTAAAAATTTTTTTCCAGGAGAGTACCCCTTTAATGTGGTGTTCCATTCTTTGAAAAAAGACCTTTGCCTAACTCCCTCTGGTCTACTGGTGGCTGCTAAATGTAGTCAGGAAGCCAACACAGCAGAGTTGGCTATTTTATGCACTATAAGTACCCCCCTTTAATTTATTTGGATATGTGTATGCAACTTAGCACCATTTCCGCATCTACGGGAGTTACATAAAACAAGGCAGCTCGTGGTGTATGGTGTTTACACAACCCCCATTAAAGTGAATGGGAGTTATCCAAATGCTGCCTTAACAAGTTTGGTGGGGTCGGGGGGGGGGGGGCCCTCAATCTAAAGAGGATGCAGGTCCCAGAGGTGAGACCCACATCTAGGGTACATTTATGGTGTAACCTGTAGATAAGTCATATATGTACGTACCAGATTGGAATAACTCTTTCAAATATATCTATAATTTTTGATCAGAGGAATTTTCTAATCTGCTTCATCTTCTGTGACTGGTTTTATGAATTTTTAACATTTAAATTCAAAGTTCCAGATTATCAAACATTGTTTGGATGCAGAGGGAACTTCACTGGACAACAATTCATTGTATGAGTACTGGTGAAGCAGGTGTTTAAAAAAAAAAAAATTATTAATAATAATAAATGCTGAATAAATACTAATATTTCTTTTCACAATGCTAAGAAATGACTTATAATAGAAAAAAAATATTAATTTAATAATAAAACAAACAGCCCAACAGATAATTATAATATTATATCATTAAAAACTACAACTAATAGAAATCATAAAAAACATGATACGGGTTAAATAGTTTTATATCAATGAAAAAAAATATAATTTTTATAACAATATATAAAATAACACCTAAAAGTACATGTAAATAATAGTATTAAAAATAATAATAATAATACTATATCATAAAACAAACTAAAATATTTATCAAAATAAACAAATGATTAAAATAATATTAAAATAAATTTTTTGCAAATAATATAAAAATAAAATAGCATAGTTCATATTAAAATTGTAGAAATGAATTTGATATAAAAATTATAATAATAAAAAAGTAAATGTCATAAAAAATTATAGTACAGTAGTTATTTAATAAAGAAATTAATAAAATATTATTACAAATAATACTAAAATAAAAGTAGAATTAATATTAGAAATAATAATAATACTTATAGTAATAACATTTAATAATAGCTAATACAACTTTACAAAGAAGTCATGAATAATAATAATAATAATAATGATAATCATTCAGATGATGATGATTATTATTATTTGTATTATAATAATAATAATTATTATTATTATGAATAATAATAATAATAACAACAATTGTTGTAATTCAATTACATTTAATTATTATTGTTATTATTCTAAGTATAAGTATTATTAATACTTATCGTAATATTATGAATCATCATCAGCACCATATCACTCACTTCCCTGACTGCTGGCATGTTTAGCTAACATGATGTGTTCTGCTGAGTCTATAAAAAATGAAACATAAAAATAAATATGAAATTTTCCTCACCTTAAGCCGTTTGCTCAGAAAATTCCCAGCTTGTGATTTGCAGTGTGTTGGCTTCTAAGGTGGCAGAACAGTAGTTAACACACTGCAAATCCAGGTCCATGCAGTATTCATTTTGCCGCTCCCTGGATGGGGTCTGTAGAGTTTTCTCGGAAATGCCGCCGGTAGACACCGCACAGAACTAACAATGACTTGATTGCTGCCCAATTTCAGGTGGTTCAATGAATTCTATCAGAACGTGAGGAAAACAAGTTGACGGCCAGGTCTTTACCCACAAGTATGTGAGCACCTTGACCTCCTTACCATACCTTTTCTCATAGGAGAGTCTGTAGCTGAGTAAAAAAAAAAACATACATTGAGTTGTGAATGTTAATAGGAAAGTATCATAAGAAATCCACAAAGTTTTTATCCTAAACATATTTTCAGTAAAATGTTGGCGACAATACATTGGTCACTGGAGCGCACACAACAGGCTGACATTTCTCGATTCCTACAGATGACTTTTCAGCTTTTCAGTGTAGACTTGGACATGATCAGCAGAGTCATCTCAGAGCTGGATTAGCAGACAGGAGATAATAATATCACTGACAGGATAGTAACAAGGCAGGATAGTAACACTATACATTACACAAATAAGACCCTGTATACAGCTCCCCTGGCACTCCCTGGTCTATGGGGAAGGGTGTTTTACTCCTTCTCATCCTACAGACTATATAAGACTACAGATAGTTTAATGACCTTTAAGGCTGATTTCCTGATCGAGAACCTCCATTGGCCTATATCAAGAACAGAATGAAACTAATTTGTAAACTTACTTTTAGAGTCCATTGAATTCAGTGTGATACATTCTATGGTTGCGTTGAGATGACAAAGATGACTCCCTTCACCCCTATATCATCTCTTTGGGGCCTGCAATTCAAAAAGGTGGTCGTCTTGTTTACTCTTGCACTTCTTGCATAGTAGGATCTTTTTTGGAACTTTTTTTCTGGTTTAGAGGATAAATGACCCAAAACGTTGTAGAATTACACAGTTTTGAACATACAGAGATATTTTCCTAATTTCTACTCTGATGAGCCAACCCAATTCTTTTGAATCTGAAGACCTTGTTGCGGTCTTACATGTTTTCTAAGGTGACTTGTCAGTGATCTAGAACATTGGAGGACCTCTGAGGATTGTGAAATGCAGAAGGAACGCACAAGGTTCCTTAAGGTCCTGGATTCCGGGATATGAATTAGCTGATAATTTGGCTCGTACATTTCATTCCAAATATTTTAATCTGATCACATCCCACAATCCATCAGTAACCCGGCAAACACCTTAATTAATTCCCCTGCTTTTAGGATAATATTACGGTCGCGAATGATTGTTGTTTTCCTAACCTTTTCCTTGTCTAATTGTAACAGGATTTTCTTCTCCTCCTTACACTTTGCTCGTTTCATGTCTTTATTTTGGTAATTGACATTTTCTAGGGTAGAACAATATAGGGCCGCATTATGTTAATGAAAAGTGGCAAACACGGGTCAGGAAAACATTTGTGCAGCGAGGCGCGGAGGGCGGTCCGCGAGACACGATCGCCGACTCGTTACTATTTTGCAAGGCTGTACAAATAAAATTTGCACGTTCTGAACTTAAATTACATCCTGCTGTGCGCTGCCGGGACCGCGCTCATTCCTGTTCCTTTATAGCCGCTTTTATAGGAGTTTGTACAGTACGCAGAGTTTAAAGGGATATGCGTGAGGATTAAATTAAATAATTTGTGTGCTCCGTGTCATAGAAAAATTCTACTCAGTTTTAGTAATATCGTGAACTTTACATTTTACTTCCAATTATGGTCAAATTTGAACTGTAGACTGTAGCTCTTAAAGACTACTCCACCTTAGAACTAATTGCTATATTTGGTGGGACACAAGAAGAGGGGCACTGTATACAGTGCACAGTATTCACTTTTTTATTTATTTTACCAGCACCGTAACCTTGATACTATATCATATGGCCACCGTTATTGTATAATAGAATGATAGGAGAGTCTAGAGTAGTGTTGTGGCCCTCATCATGCCCTGATCCCCACTGGAAAGGTTGGGGAACATTCATCTAGTGCACTGTTCTCCAAACTGTGGCCCTCCAGTTGTTGCAAAACTGCATCTCCAATCATACAGACCGAATTGGTTGGTTTCTTAGTGGTTTGACCAACCATGGTAGAATACAGTACATAGATGAATAATATAAATGGACAAAGTAATAGTAATAATTTGTAATCATCATGTTATGATCATGTAACTATGGTTCAAACAACATATTACTAATACTAATTGACACTATATGTTTGCCTGTCCCATAAATGGGTCTGGGCTACACAGGCTGGAGGGGAACTGTGCCCAATGGGCTGAAACGGTTTAGTGTTGTTCTTAGTGGTTGGACTCAGTAAGTTATGGCACTGTCATAGGTAGATTGTATAAAAGCAAAAAGTATTTGAAGGGGTTATTCAGACTGTATGATTAATGGCCTAAAACAGGATAGACCATACATCGCTGATCGGCGAGGCGCCCTGCATTATAGAGTAAATGGGGTCGAAAGGCCTTCATTGTTCATTGCATAGTGATGGCACCAAGTAACTGCTCAGCTCCCATTAAAGGAAAACGTCATCTGTTCACCCACACTAAACCCAATACACTGGGTTATAGTGTGGGTGAACAGGAGACCGATGAGGGGCTAATGGGATAAATACGTATCTGCACTCTGGAGATCTGACTCTCTGAAGATCTTCTCCCATCTTCAATGAATTGTGCGCTGGAGGCGGGCCCGCCGGCTCAATATGAATATTCATTGCCACGGGTCATGTGAGCCCTGCACTGACTAAGCGCTCAAGTGACCCGTGACAACGAATATTTAAATTAAGCCGGCGGGCCCGCCTCCAGCACGCAATTCACTGAAGATGGAAGAAGATATTCGCAGGGACAGTTCTTCGGGCTGCAGGTACGTATTTAACCCATTAACCCCTCATCGGTCTCCTGTTCATCCACACTATAACCCAGTGTATTGCGTTTAGTGTCGGTGAACAGAAGACCGTTTTCCTTTAAAGTAAATGGGAGCACCACTATACAATGGTAGGTATAGGGCTTCTGGCCCCATTCACTTTGTCATGTGGGGAGCCAAACAGCTGATCGGCAGAGGTGCCTTGTGTCAGCATAATGATGAGCGGCAGGGGCCATATTCAAATTCACGATATTTCGCAAATATATTGATGATTATTCATTCTATGTTTGCGAAATTTGCATATTCACCCAAAAAAAATTTCCATGTGAAAATTTGCATAAAAATTTGCATGTGAAAAAAAAAAAAAAAAAAAAACAATTCATCATTACGAATATATAGCACTATATTCTGAATATTCACGAAATCGCGAAGTACCGATGTTCGCGATAAAAATTTGCATTACGAATAATTGTGCTTAACACTAGTCAGCACCCCACTGATCAGAGATTATTGGCCTATCCTGTGGAAAACTGGGAAAACCCCCATTCCACAGTAATGCAACAATATTTACTTTCTTAAAATGATTTCCTTTCCCATGAATGGGACCAGTCTACAGATGGGCAGAGAAAAAGAGCCCAATGGGCCAAAAAGAGGGTGTTAGTGGTTGGATCTGTAGAAATCAATACTTTATAGGCACTCACACAGATGAGTTATTTTAATGGGGATCTCTGCCACCTGAGCTCAAGACTATGGTATTCAATCTACAATTTTATGAAAATCCCATGCAAGTTTATAAGACTGACGCCAAATTCGTATACAATGTAGTCTCATACAAGTCTCGGCCAGACATCACTGGAGGGGTTCTCCACCATAAGGTAATTTTAGTACTTACCAGCCAGACAGTAATGGACATGCTTAGGAAGGATCTGCGCTTGTCTTGGGCTAAATGACTATGTTGTGAGATAACCATAACACCGTGGCTAGCTTTTTGTGAACTGGTATTTCCTGTTTGAGTTAGCTTCTTTGCCTACAAATCCCATAATTCCATTTTCCTCCTTCCCACTCATCAGCCACCTCACCCATTGAAACATAAAGGCGCTGCATCCATTCAAAAGACCTGTGGTTTTCAATCAGGATGCCTACAGCTGTTGCATTAGTTGCAGATTGATCTCTCTCCCACCAAGCGATTCCTCCACTCATTGAAGTAGACAGGCTCCCGTTCATCAGCCGACTAGTGATGTCAGGTCTTGGCCACATTGCAACCTGGGAAAAATCTGAGACAACAGTCATTTTGTATGCTGTTAAAAATAAATATTAGGGTGAAAATCACAGAAGAATTGTGGGAAAACCACCACACACAGGTACAGACACTATATTATGAACTACACTAACTTTACAGCCCCTGTAGCATAGTCAAATAAAAAAAATCCTGGAATACCCCTTTAATGAATAATTCTGTGTCATTAAAAGCAGAGTCCATAATAAGAATAATTTGGAGTCATCATGCTATGGCCACCTTGCTCTGGCTTAACCATACAGTAACCAAACCATCCTATACTTTTTGCTTTCTTTTGTGCACATTTGTCTGCAGGCTCCACATGACCCGGCCTAGAATTTAGCACCATCTAGAAATAAACCGCTGCTTAACTAATAAACTCAGTAATCCCGGCTCATGATGATGAATTGTTAGTGCCATAAAACACGTTTGTAGCCGCATACAGTAGACCATTCCCGAAGAGTAAAGTCGGGGGTACGGGGCCTAGATGTGCTACATTTGGTCTGGATTAGTATATTACCTTTTTACTTCTGAAGTCCTGACTTTCAAAAAAGAAAATAAAATAAAAAAAGTTTTAAAATCCCAGGCCGGGTCCCCTGTGACTGGAGTTCGGTGGTCTATTCCCAGCCCATAGCAGAGACCTGGCCACATCACAACATCACCACATAATTTAGAACAATTCAGCAGAGTTCAGCAATATATGCAGCAGGCAATCTGATTTAATGAAGTGCATAGGAGAAGCTGGATGGGAAATTCTGCGCTGAAGTCATTTTAATTGCATGTCACGCAACCCGGAGCCCATAGACTCCATCAGGAAAAACACCAACCATTCTTTATGATTCGCAAAGTGGTCCCATTTAAAGGCCGATCACCCGGCCCGAAGGAGCAGAGATAAAAAAAAGGGGGAAAAAAGAAGATTAAGTAAAGTGCGAACAACAGAAAGATCTATATTTTACCCGGTAATTGGACAGGTTTTCAGTCTGATTCCCCTGAAATCGTATAAACCACAGAACGGCCTTAAAGCCAAATTGTCTAAGGACGTGAACCCGCAACCTCTCCTAATTGAATCCATTTTGACAGCAGATATTTTCCGCCTATATTAGATTGTGTGTTTTATTTTAACACTTCAGCATAGAGAACATAAAATATAAGAAGGGCGGGTTATATGTGGAGGAGAAGTGCACGTCAGATATAGTAACTAAAACACATAATGAAAGATAGACAGACAGATAGACAGATAGATATGAGATAGATAGACAGATAGATATGAGATAGATAGAGAGATATGAGATAGATATATATGAGATAGATAGATAGATAGATAGATATGAGATAGATAGATAGGAGATAGATAGAGAGATATGAGATAGATAGATATGAGATAGATAGATATGAGATAGATAGATAGATATGAGATAGATAGATATGAGATAGATAGATATGAGATAGATAGATAGATATGAGATAGATAGATATGAGATAGATAGACAGAGAGACATAGATAGATATAAGATAGATATGAGAAAGATAGATAGACATAGATAGATAGATAGATAGATAGATAGATATGAGATAGATAGATATGAGATAGATAGTAATGGGATAGATAGATAGATAGATAGACAGACATAGATAGATAGATTAATAAATAGATATGAGATAGATAAATATATAGATAGATATGAGATAGATAGACAGAAAACAGCAAAGGAGAGCAGCACTTACACAGATAAGGTGCCGTCTGCATCGAACCCAGGTCCAGAGCTCACAGTGTATAGCAGCAAATAGGCAGCAGCAACTCCATTAAGGTGCAAAAAGAAGGTGTCTTTATTCACACAACGTGAAGCGATGTTTCGGTTTGCTCACCAAATCATTTTCTAGATAGATAGATAGATAAGGGATAGATAGATATGAGATAGATAGATAGATATGAGATAGATATGAGATAGATAGATATGAGATAGATATGAGATAGATAGATATGAGATAGATAGATATGAGATAGATATGAGATAGATAGATATGAGATAGATAGATAGATATGAGATAGATAGATATGAGATAGATAGATAGATATGAGATAGATAGATAGATATGAGACAGATAGATATGAGATAGATAGATATGAGATAGATAGATATGAGAGAGATAGATATGAGATAGATAGATATGAGATAGATAGATATGAGAGAGATAGATATGAGATAGATAGATATGAGATAGAGAGATAAATAGATAGATATGACATAGATAGATAGACAGATAGTACTGTACATGGAAGATGTTACCAATTGGTGGGGAGTGCAGCCGCCCAGGGTTCCTACCAAATGCTGAGTGGAGTGGCGCACACATTGGTGCACCTACTGGAGGGGTTTGCTTTCTCCCCGGAAGCACCACTTTTAACTGTAAGCATGTCCTAAATTCAGAGAGGAGGTGAGTATTAAGATCATGCTTACATACTTACCTACTTGTGGCCCCTGCCTACTTAAAGGAGTAGTCTTCTGCAGACTATTCCCACTCCGTTGTGCCCCGGCTTAAAAAAAATAGAAAACAAACTTTCACTCACCTTCCTGCATTCCCCCTTAGCGTCGCAACAGCTGATGGGTCCTCCGGTCCGGTCTTCATCCTTCTTCCTGTGCACGGATCGTCACACGGTGCTCAGCTTATCACTGGCTGCAGCGATGTCCCAACTCGGATGGTGATAGATTGAGCACCGTGTGACGATCCGTGCACAGGAAGAAGGATGAAGACCGGACCGGAGGACCGATCAGCTGTTGCGACGGTAAGGGGGAATGCAGGAAGGTGAGTGAAAGTTTGTTTTCTATTTTTTTTAAGCCGGGGCACAATGGAGTGGGAATAGCCTGCAGTAGACTACTCCTTTAAGGAAACTACCTACCTGCCTAGTGGGGGGCACTTGTCTACCTGTGCCCCTCCTAATGGGGAAAACTACCTAATGGAGCGACCTACCTAATTTGGGGAACCTACGGTATGGAGGACTTACCTACCCCTCTGACCTAATGGAAGGATTTACTTCTCCTCCCCTTATCTTACATACTTATCACATCACTTTACTGTGAGGGACACCAAGGGGGGGCATAATTACCATTTGGGGCAATATTCAAGAGGGGATAAGGAGGAGGGTGCTGGAAAAGGGTGGAGCCTAAAATTCCCCACAGACGTGAGTTATGGCTAAAACAAATCATCCTGGCGGTCTGGGCTGGATGAAAAAGAACAAGGAAAGGGAATGACTCCAATCAAAAAATGACATTGCCTGTAAGTCAATGGATGTTACTGCACTATAATCACTTATATGGTCTGTAGGAATAAAGACAGTGATCACAATGTAGCGGTATTATGTCGGGATGCCATTGGCAATCCCCTTCTGTGTATAGAGCATTTTGTTCTGTAGCATTATTAATGTTGTCAGCATTATTTAAAGGGGTACTCCTGTGAAAACTTTTTTCTTTTAAATCAACTGGTGACAGAAAGTTAAACATATTTGTAAATTACTTCTATTAAAAAATCTCATTCCTTCTTGTACTTATTAGCTGCTGAATACTACAGAGGAAATTCTTTTCTTTTTGGAATGCTCTCTGATGACATCACGAGCACAGTTCTCTCTGCTGACGTTATTATAATAATAATAACACTTTATTTATTGTTGTCCTTAGTGGGATTTGAACCCAAGTCCCCAGCACTGCAAGGCAGCAGTGCTAACCACTGAGCCACCATGCTGCCCTTAGCATACATCTGCTATGCATGGTTGCTAAAATGGACAGAGATGTCAGCAGAGAGCACTGTGTTCGTGACGTCATCAGTGTTCCAAAAAGAAAGGAATTTCCTCTGTAGCATTCAGCAGCTAATAAGTACTGGAAGGATTAAGATTTTTTAATAGAAGTAATTTCCAAATATGTTTAACTTTCTGCCACCAGTTGATTTAAAAGAAAAAAGGTTTTCACCGGAGTACCCCTTTAACATGCTGAGGCCACTGGTTGTCCTCCTTTCATATTCATATTTGATCTTAAGTTCTGTATTGTGTGGATACATTTTAAATGTAAATGAGGTTCCTCTACAACAGAGGTCCCCAACCCAGTTCTCAAGGCCGACCAACAGTCCAGTCCCTGCTCTATTCCAACAGAATAACTTGAAAAAAAAACTAAATTTTTGTGGGCCATGAGAACTGGGTTGGCGTCCACTGATCTACAGGGTTCTACCACAAAACAGCAAGAAGGATGGGACCAACTAGGACCGGAGTCCCTCACCAAGGGCCCTATAGCAGCCGCATTGTCTTCCTCTATGGTGTGTACGCCCACCTACACTTCAGGTGCCAAAACATTAGAGTGTCAGCTTTTAAGGCCCAGATTCATTAGGTCTATAAGTCCTTTATACCGAGCTGTGTACATTGTCAGCGCTTTCTAACATGTAAATTATTATTCTTATTAAAATATGCGCCATGGCCAGACAGACCTGCCTTGAATTACGGTGGATTTTATGTAAAGGGGTACTACTCTCATTTAATAAATTCCACACTTTGATGCATAAATCAGAAATAAATCTAAAAAATAAATAAATAAAGAAGTAAAAGTCGAGGGTGAAAAAGTCCTCGCGGAATAAAATGGTGGAACAACAATGCAGCGGCCGGTCAGGAGCCTCAGATTTACACAGCTACTAATAGCTATTTAAGGAACATTAAATTACATGAAATATTGTCAGTTTTCTATTGTAATTTATGTGATTATATCGTAGTCTCGGAATACCTGCGCCCTAAAAATGATTTATAAAGTGTTTTTATACTAAAAGCATCCAAAAGGTTCTTGGATGTCAAAGTGAAGCCATTAATCTTTCTATTTGCATTTTACTAAGGAGTACGTGTTGCTAGATTAGTGGATACGTGCGCGCATTCTGGATTTCTATAGGGTATTATTCATTTGACCCTTTTTGCAGAACGGGTTCTGTTCCACTTGGACAAACAGATTAAGTATCCAAGGAAAATGAGCGTGGAAACTCCGATTCACCTTCACCGCCGTAATTACAGCAATAAAAATACATCCATCAGGTTTATTTTTTATTTTAGGCCCATCTACTTCTTATCAAAATATTGAGAGTCTAATAAAAAATAAATGAAAATTTTTATAAAAAAGTTAAAATGAAGAAATAAAATACTATATTTTATCTTAATATTTTTATTATAATAGGATAATTTTTTGAATGTTTTTGGGGGAACGGTTTTTGTTTATTCCCCAGATAAGTTAGATTTATTTGGGCAAAAATTTGGGCAGAAATAGATTAGAATTATTTTATATATAAAAAAAAATAATAACAATAATTAAATAAAATCGCAACAATCTTACATTTTTTGAGTGCCCCTGAAGAGTAAATTACCTAGAGGGATTGAAAAGGAAGAGACTCAAGTCAGGAAATGATTTCAATATAATATTGAAGATTTTTACTTCATTCTTGGTCTGTAAAAAAGGGGAACACTAGAAATACATTTTCCAAGATTTGTTTTGGGTCCGGTTCTATAAAATTAGGCATTAGATTTAATTTGGATTTCAAAGTGCCCGGGTTGCCCACCAAAATGTAGGGTTAGCAGGGTTAGGGTCCTAAACTAATTGTGATATCTAACTCTTGTTTTGATTGATAAAATGGTGGGCACCATTTTATGCCATTTATTTAAAAAGAATTCCAAAAGTTTTGAATTTGCATATATCAAAATTTTTGGGGAAATTTGTAAAAAAGAAAAAAAAAAAATTCTAATAAATTTCCTGACGTAATTGTGGACCAAACTGTTGGACAAAGACATTTATAATTCCAAGAAACTTTTTGATGTTAGTGTTTTTTTTATTTACAAAAAAAAAAACTAAAAGTTGACATAAATATCTGTCATCCATTAGGGACATCACAGTCCTAAAATCTTGCAGTTTTCATCCTTACCACTAGGCCTAAAACTAAGCCAGGATTTCCTGCTCGCAACATTACAGCAAAGATGACACCAGTAGATAGAAAAGACAATAGATGTAGCTCACAGCTCAGCCCCCCTCCTGTGTGGAAAGACCTTTCCAAAGGTCACAGAGGATGCCCAGTAACATTTTCCATTCATGTGAATTAGGACGGGTCCTGTCTATTGTCACCTATGTTCATGGGGCTTGCTGTAAAGTGTATCTCCAAATGCTGTTAAAAACATGCCCCCCCCCGCCCCCATAATATTTTACAAAAAATAAAATAAAATAAAAATTACAGAAAATAGTACATCATTAGAAAAAAGGGAAAAATTTGAAAAAAAAAATAGCCAATATATTCCCTTTAACCCCTTAATGACCAAGCGCATTTTCACCTTAAGGACCAGGCCAATTTTATTTTTGTGTTTTCGTTTTTACCTCCTCGCCTTCTAAAATCCATAACTCTTTTATTTTTCCATCTACAGACCCATATAAGGGCTTGTTTTTTGCGTGACCAATTTTACTTTGTAATGAAATCTCTAATTTTACCATAAAATGTACGGCGAACCCAAAAAAAACATTTTTTAGGGAGGAAATTTTAATGAAAACCCAAATTTTGCATATTTGGAGGGTTTTGTTTTCACACTGTACACTTTATGGTAAAAATGACATGTGTTCTTTATTCTGTGGGTCAATACAATTAAAATGATACCCATGGCTAGATACTTTTATATTTTTTCTACCACTTAAAAAAAAATCTAAAACTTTTTGTACAAAATCAGTAATCTAAAGTCGCGCTATTTTGACCACCTATAACTTTTAAATTTTTCATATATAGGGCAGTATGAGGGCTAATTTTTTGCGCCGTCATCTGTACTTTTTTTAGATACCACATTTGCATACATAAAACTTTTAGATAATTTTTTATTAATTTTTTTTTTGAATAAAATGTGACAAAAAAGCAGCATTTTTGGACTTTAAATTTTTTTTATGTTCACGCCATTCACCGAACGGGATCATGAACATTATATTTTGATAGTTCGGACATTTACGCACGCGGTGATACCAAATATGTTTATTAAAAAAATAAATGTTTACGCTTTTTGGTGGTAAAATGGGAAAAACTGACAATTTTCATTTTTATTGGGGGAGGGGATTTTTCACTTTTTTTTATTTACTTTTTTCAACTTTTTTTTTAAACACTTTTTATGTCCCCATAGGGCACTATCTATAGCAATCCTTTGATTGCTAATACTGTGTAGTGCTATGCATAGGACACAGCACTGCTCAGTATTATCGGTGATCTTCTGCACTGGTCTGCTCGATCGCAGACCAGAGCAGAAGACCCCGGGAGACGCTGGAGCTAGGTAAGGGGACCTCCGGCTGTCACGCTGGATGATCGGATCCAAGCGGCAGCGCTGTGGGCGATCCGATCATCCAATCAAAGTACCGCAATGCTGCGGATGCCGTGATCTGTACTGATCGCGGCATCGGAGGGGTTAATGGGGGACATCCGCGGATGTCGGCCATTACGGGCGGGTCCCCGGCTGCTGCTAGCAGCCGGAACCTGCCGTGTATGATGCGAGCACCCTTCCGATACTCGCGGTCATACACAGGACTTAAATGTACGTCCTGGTGCGGGAAGTCCCGTCAAACCAGGACGTACATTTACGTCCGTGGTCGTTAAGCGGATAAGCTAGTCTCAGCTCTTAAAGGGGTATTCCCCTGCCCCAGCCTTTGGAACATTTTGTTCCGAACGCTGGGTGCGGGCTGTGGGGTCGTGACGCCACAGACACGCCCCTCGTGATGTAACAACACACCCTCTCAATGCAATTCAATGCTACGCCCCCTCCCATAGACTTGCATTGAGGGGGCATGGTGTGACATCACAAGAGGTGTGGCCGTGACTGTTACGCCGAGCGCTCCGGGTCCCCGTTCCTCCCCGGAGCGCTCGCCTCATCTTCATTGTTGCAGCGCCCCGGTCAGATCCACTGACCGGGTGCGCTGCGGTCCCGCCTCCAGCCGGGATGCGATTCGCGATGCGGGTAGCGCCCGCTCGCGATGCGCACCCCGGCTCCCGTACCTGACTCGCTCTCCCTCGGTCCTGTCCCGGCGCGCGCGGCCCCGCTCCCTAGGGCGCGCGCGCGCCGGGTCTCTGCGATTTAAAGGGCCAGTGCACCAATGATGGTGCCTGGCCCAATCTTCCCAATTACCTATTAGTGTGATCACCTGTGCACTTCCCTATATCTAGTCTCCTCCCTTGCACTCCCTTGCCGGATCTTGTTGCACTTGTGCCTAGTGAAAGCGTTCCCTTGTCTGTTCCTAGTCCGTGTTCCTGACCTCCTGCCGTTGCCCCTGACTACGATCCTTGCCGCCTGCCCCCGACCTTCTGCTACGTCCGACCTTGCTTCTGCCTACTCCCTTGTACCGCGCCTATCTTCAGCATCTTCAGCAGCCAGAGAGGTGAGCTGTTGCTAGTGGATACGACCTGGTCACTACCGCCGCAGCAAGACCATCCCGCTTTGCGGCGGGCTCTGGTGAAAACCTGTAGTGGCTTAGAACCGGTCCACTAGCGCGGTCCTCGCCATCCCTCTCTGGCACAGAGGATCCACTACCTGCCAGCCGGCATCGTGACAGTAGCAAGACCATCCCGCTTTGCGGCGGGCTCTGGTGAAAACCTGTAGTGGCTTAGAACCGGTCCACTAGCGCGGTCCTCGCCATCCCTCTCTGACACAGAGGATCCACTACCTGCCAGCCGGCATCGTGACAGTAGATCCGGCCATGGATCCCGCTGAAGTTCCTCTGTCAGTTGTCGCTGACCTCACCACGGTGGCCGCCCAGCAAGCCCGACAGATCGCCCTTCTAACCCGTCAGCTGTCGGAAATGTCCACCATTTCGCACCAACTTCAGTCGCAACTTCTCCAGCAATCTTCTCCTCCGCCAGCTCCTGCACCTCCTCCGCAGCGAGTGGCCACTCCTAGCCTCTGCCTGTCCTTGCCGGACAAATTTAATGGGGACTCTAAGTATTGCCGTGGCTTTCTTTCGCAATGTTCCCAGCACTTGGAGATGATGTCGGACCAGTTTCCTACTGAAAGGTCTAAGGTGGCTTTCGTAGTCTGCCTTCTGTCTGGAAAAGCCCTGTCATGGGCCGCACCGCTCTGGGACCGCAATGACCCCGTCACTGCCTCTGTACACTCCTTCTTCTCGGAAATTCGAAGTGTCTTTGAGGAACCTGCCCGAGCTTCTTCAGCCGAGATTGCCCTGCTGAACCTGGCCCAGGGTGTTTCTTCCGTTGGCGAGTACGCCATTCTGTTCCGTGCTCTTGCTTACGAGTTGTCCTGGAATAGTGAGGTTCTCTGCGCGACCTTTAAAAAAGGCCTATCCAGCAACATTAAAGATGTTCTGGCCGCACGAGAGACTCCTGCTGACCTACATGAACTCATTCATCTAGCCACTCGCATTGACATGCGTTCTTCCGGATGGCGTCTGGAGCTCCGCCTGGATATGGACTTTGTTCGCACGAAGCGTTTTTTCTCTCCGGCTCCTCTCTCCTCTGGTCCTCTGCAATCTGTTCCTGTGCTTCCCGCCGTGGAGGCTATGCAAGTTGACCGGTCTTGCTTGACACCTCAAGAGAGGACACGACGCCGCATGGAGAATCTTTGCCTGTACTATGCCGGTACCGAACACTTCCTGAAGGATTGTCCTATCCGTCCTCCCCGCCTGGAAGACGTACGCTGACTCCGCACAAAGGTGACACAGTTCTTGATGTCAACTCTGCTTCTCCACGCCTTACTGTGCCTGTGCGGATATCTGCCTCTACCTTCTCCTTCTCTACTATGCTCTTCTTGGATTCCGGATCTGCAGGAAAATTTTTTTTGGCCTCTCTCATCAACAGGTTCTACGTTCCTGTGACCAGTCTCGCCAGACCCCTCTACATCTATTGTTTTTACAATAAAAGATTGGACTGTCTCGTACGTTTCCACACAGAACCCCTCCTAATTTGCATCGGACCTCATCACGGAAAAATTGAGTTTTTTTTCCTCAGGTTCTTTGGCCCCAAGAAGAGGGGGAGACCCAAGGGGGGGGGTACTGTTACGCCGAGCGCTCCGGGTCCCCGTTCCTCCCCGGAGCGCTCGCCTCATCTTCATTGTTGCAGCGCCCCGGTCAGATCCACTGACCGGGTGCGCTGCGGTCCCGCCTCCAGCCGGGATGCGATTCGCGATGCGGGTAGCGCCCGCTCGCGATGCGCACCCCGGCTCCCGTACCTGACTCGCTCTCCCTCGGTCCTGTCCCGGCGCGCGCGGCCCCGCTCCCTAGGGCGCGCGCGCGCCGGGTCTCTGCGATTTAAAGGGCCAGTGCACCAATGATGGTGCCTGGCCCAATCTTCCCAATTACCTATTAGTGTGATCACCTGTGCACTTCCCTATATCTAGTCTCCTCCCTTGCACTCCCTTGCCGGATCTTGTTGCACTTGTGCCTAGTGAAAGCGTTCCCTTGTCTGTTCCTAGTCCGTGTTCCTGACCTCCTGCCGTTGCCCCTGACTACGATCCTTGCCGCCTGCCCCCGACCTTCTGCTACGTCCGACCTTGCTTCTGCCTACTCCCTTGTACCGCGCCTATCTTCAGCATCTTCAGCAGCCAGAGAGGTGAGCCGTTGCTAGTGGATACGACCTGGTCACTACCGCCGCAGCAAGACCATCCCGCTTTGCGGCGGGCTCTGGTGAAAACCTGTAGTGGCTTAGAACCGGTCCACTAGCGCGGTCCTCGCCATCCCTCTCTGGCACAGAGGATCCACTACCTGCCAGCCGGCATCGTGACAGTGACATCACGACACCTGCAGCCTGCACCCAGCGTTCGGAACAAAAAGTTCTGAATGCTGGAGCAGTGGAGTACCCCTTTAAGGGCTACTTGAAAACCATGCATCACTGAAGTCATGGGTGGGAATCCCACCGGGGCAAGATCTGCATTAATTTTTTAGGGTTTTGTCACCCATTGTCGATGGGTTAGTATAGGGAAATCCATACCATGGCAAGCGCCACCCAGTATATTGGTGCAAGGCAAAAAATAGAGGATAAATGGATGTACAGATGGATATATGGAGTATTTCTGTATACTAGAAGCCAATGTAACACAACAGGAAGGTCTCATGGTGGGACACAAGAGCTGTAAGACTTTATTTTGCTCCATCCCTTTGAGAAGTAGCAGGGACCTTCAAACATTTAGAGCCTGAAATACCTCAGAGGAAATCAAGTGGCCAATTCCATGTCCATTCAGATGAATACCTGCTGGAGCTGAAGCTGCGCGGCCCGGATCAGCCGCTTGTCTAATATCCCTGAAGACCCAGGTTCACGTCTGGTTTAGGCCGGCTATCCAGGGAAGACAGAAAACATTTATTCTTTCAGTAAGGGACATCATGGTTTTGGCAATTCTGTTTTTGTAAATCATAATCTCATGTGTTGTGGGTTTCATCATTTAGAAGGAAACATTTTTGGGAAAACATCTCCCCGAAATCAGCCGAAAGAAGAAGTTAATGGAAGAAACAGATGTGGAAAGGAAAAGATCTGAGATACAGAATGACGAAATGGATTATAGAAAACAAAACGGACGGTGTTCATTCCTAACTCTTAGGTTGTATGTGGACCATCATGTGGCTTGTACCACCGACATGTAATACTCTGAATGAACACAGGGAGGTGACTGTGAGGAAATCAGATGAACGATCAGAAAGTGTAAGAGGAGGAGGGACATGAAAGCGTCCATGCACATTGGTATGAAAGTGAGCGATTGGGACACCAAAGTTTAATTGATGTAATGGACGAAAATAGTGAAATTCTGGTGCTCAAGGTCTATATACATTATCTATCTATCTATCTATATATATATACAGTCATGGACGTAAATGTTGGCACCCCTGAAATTTTTCAAGAAAATTAAGTGTTTCCCATAGAAAAGGATTGCAGTAACACATGTTTTGCTATACACATGTTTATTCCCTTTTTTGTGTATTGGAACTAAACCAAAAAAAGGAGGAAAAAAAAGCAAATTGGACATAATGTCACCAAACTCCAAAAATGGTCTGGACAAAATTATTGGCACCCTTAACTTAATATTTGGTTACACACCCTTTGGAAAAAATAACTGAAATCAGTGGCTTCCTATAACCATCAATAAGCTTCTTACACCTCTCAGCCGGAATGTTGGACCACTCTTCCTTTACAAACTGCTCCAGGTCTCTTATTGGAAGGCGCCTTTTCCCAACAGCAATTTTAAGATCTCTCCACAGGTGATCAATGGGATTTAGATCTGGACTCATTGCTGCCACTTCAGAACTCTCCAGCACTTTGTTGCCATCCATTTCTGGGGGCTTTTTGATGTATGTTTGGGGTCATTGTCCTGCTGGAAGACGCAAGATCTCTAACGCAAACCCAGCTTTCTGACACTGGGCTGTACAGTGCGACCCAAAATCAACAACCCCAAAACATCATTGAACCTCCACCATATTTCACTGTAGGTACTGTGTTCTTTTCTTTGTTGGCCTTATTCCATTTTCGGTAAACAGTAGAATGATGTGTTTTACCAAATAGCTCTATCTTGGTCTCATCTGCCACAAGATGTTTTCTCAGAAGGATTTTGGCTTACTTAAGTTCATTTGCAAAAATGTCGTCCTGCTTTTTTATGTCTGTGTCAGCAGTGGGGTTCTCCTGGGTCTCCTGCCATAGCGTTTCATTTCATTTAAATGTTGACACTGATGCTCCCTGAGCCTGCAGAACAGCTTGAATATCTTTGGAACTTGTTTGGGGCTGCTTATCCACCATCCGGACTATCCTGCGTTGACACCTTTCATCAATTTTTCTCTTCCATCCACCCCCAGGGAGATTAGCTACAGTGCCATGGGTTGCAAACTTCTTGATAATGTTGCACACTGTGGACAAAGGCAAATCTAGATCTCTGGAGATGGACTTGTAACCTTGGGATTGTTGATATTTTCCCACAATTTTGGTTCTCAAGTCCTCAGACAGTTCTCTTCTCCTCTCTCTGTTGTCCATGCTTAGTGTGGCACACACAGACACACAATGCAAAGACTAAGTGAACTTTTCTCCTTTTTATCTGCTTTCAGGTGTGATTTTTATATTGCCCACACATGTTACTTGCCCCAGGTGAGTTTAAAGGAGCATCACATGCTTGAAACAATCTTATTTTTCCTCAATTTTGAAAGGGTGACAATAATTTTGTCCAGCCCATTTTTGGAGTTTGGTGACATTATTCACAACAATTTTAGGGGAAACTCCCTAAGGGGAACCCTTAAACTAAGTACTTCCTATTAAAAAATAACTTTTATTGTTCCTATTAAAAGACTTAAAGTGTACAACACAATTGTGAGAAAATAATTCTTATGGTGTAAACTACACCCCCAATAGATTAAAAACACAGCCCCAAGATAGCTCCCTTTGTTATTGTTGTATATACTGTAATCAGTAATAGAGTACTTTGACAGTGACCACTGTTTGTCTGATACAGCGATCCGCTTATAGGGAGCTGATCAAGGCTGCTGATTAAAAAACCCAAACATTAGCCAGCACCTCCAACGTTTCGCTGGCACCCCAGCTTCGTCAGGAAGGGCTGGTGGCTTCATCATCACTTTTGAATGGCTGGGAATATTTTGATTAAACTTGGAACACATCTTTCTCATATGTCAAATACAAATATACTAGAGACCTGGAGAGCTGGGTGGCACACAGTATGTGGGCCATCCAGCTTTCCTGGTCTTCAGAAGAGCGTTGCTCTGTTTATGTTTGCTCTAGCATAACTTTTGAACGGATTAACCTTGGAACACATCTTTCTTATATGTCAAATAAAAAATAAAGTAGAGACTTGGAAAGCTGGGTGGCACACAATATGCGTGCCACCCAGCTTTCACAGTCTCCTAAAGAGCATTGCTTTGTATATGTATTTTACAGCATAACTTCTGAATGGCAGGAGATATTTTCATTAAACTTGGAACTCATCTTTCTTATATTATATGTCTAATAAAAATATAGTAGAGTTTGGGGATGTCCTGATACTGGCAATCTCGGCAGCAGAGTAAAAACAGCGGAGCCCGGACAGTAAAATAATACTTTACCATAATGGTAGAGGAAGTCCCATGCAATTCTATGGGACTTCTGCTACATCTCCTGACCGCATTACCCTCGGGCTAAGGAGATTGCCCCTGGAGTTTTAAACATCCTGCCGCTGGACCAACATCATGGTAGAGTATGATTTAACTGTCCGACAGGCAGGTGCAGAGAATAGTTAGTGCAGGGGCATGGAGAGGGAGAGAAGATTTATTGCAGGCTTAGAAAAGAGTGAGGGGGCAGAAAAGACATCAGTGAAGGGGCAGGGAGAGGGCATGGCAGTGCTGCTGCTTCAGGGTGGACGAGCAAGTCAGTATACGTGTCACTCAGATTTCCTAGTCTCCGGAAAAGTATTGCTTTTTCTCTTCCACATGGTTTGGATAGAAAGACCTGACAATGCCAGACATTGTAAAAAAAAATAAAAATAAAAAATACATAGACTTTTTATTTATTTATTTATTTAATTTATTTATTTATTACATTTAGAATTTTTTTAAGTAACATGTTTTTAACCCTTTAACGACAATGGACGTAAATGTACGTCATGGTGACGTGGTACTTAACGCACCATGACATACATTTACACGCCGCCATGATCACACAGATGTCCGCCATTAACCCCTCAGATGCTATGATCAATACAGATCACGGCATCTGCAGCATTGCGGTACTTTGAATGGATGATTGGATCACCCGCAGCACTCCGGGGATCCGATCATCCAACATGGCGGCCGGAGGTCCCCTCACCTGGCTCCGGCCGTCTCCTGGGGTCTTCTGCTCTGGTCTGAGATCGAGCAGACCAGAGCAGAAGATCACTGATAATACTGATCAGTGCTATGTCCTATACATAGCACTGAACAGTATTAGCAATCAACTAATTGCTATGAATAGTCCCCTATGGGTACAAAAAAAGTTTGAAATTTGAAAAATCCCCTCTCCCAATAAAAAAGTAAAACGTCCGTTTTCCCCATTTTACCCCAAAAAAGCGTAATAAAAATAATTAATACACATATTTGATATCGCCGCATGCGTAAAAAAGTCTGAACTATTAAAATATTTTGTTAACTATCCCATACGGGGAACGGCGTAAACGTTAAAAAAAAAAGTCAAAAATTGCTGCTTTTTGTCACATTTTATTCCAAAATTTTTTTATTAAAAATTTATAAAAAGTAAAACCTAAACAAAAGTGGTACTGATAAAAACTGCAGATCATGGCGCAAAAAATGAGCCCTCATATCGCCCCATATATATGGAAAAATGAGAAAGTTATAGGTGGTCAAAATAGGGCAATTTCAAACTAATTACTAATTTTGTTAAAATGGTTTGAGATTTTTTTTAAGCGGTAATTTTATTCTCGAATATCGCACATTCGCGAATACACGAATATTCGCGAATATAGCACTACATATTCGCAATTGCGAATATTCGGTTTTTCGCTTATGCAAATTTTTGCATATGCTCATCTTCACATATGTTAATTTTCTTATATGCGAATTTTCCGATAAGTAAAGTTTCGCATATACGAACACAAAAAGTTCCTCTCATGCGAATTTTCGCATATGCAAATTTTCGCATGCGTTAATTTTCTTGTGTGCAAATTTTCTGATTTTCGCATATGAGCATTTTTTACGTAGTCTAATTTTCCAATATGCGAAATTACTTGTGTAAGTTGCCGTATATGCGCATTTTCACATATGATAAAGTTTCTTATATGCGAATCTTTTATATGCGTATTTTCTCGTATGTACATTTTCGTACATGCGAATGTACGCATATGCGAAAAGTTACACGCATATTACGCATATGCGAATGTAGCGAATATATGGCGAATATTCGTCCATATATTCGCAAAATATCGCGAATTCGAATATGGCCCATGCCACTCAACACTAAAAAGCATATAACCATGGGTATCATTTTAATCGTATTGACCCACAGAATAAAGAAAACATTTCATTTTTACCGGAAAGCGTACAGCGTGAAAACAAAACCTTCCAAAATTAGCTAAATTGCCGTTTTCTTTTCAAATTTTCCCACATAAATAATATTTGTTTGGTTGTGCCGTACATTTTATGGTAAAATAAGGGAGGTAATTACAAAGTACAATTGGTGACGCAAAAAAACAAGCCCTCATATGGATCGGTGGAGGGAAACATAAGATATGATGAGTTATGATTTTTAGAAGGCGAGGAGGAAAAAAACGAAAATGCAAAAATAAAATGGCCCTGGTCCTTAAGGGGTTAAATACTTTATCTAACTGTTACAATATATTTAAAACAATTTGCCCGATCCCACTTCCCTTTTGTGCCCTTATATTTCTGAAGGACCTACTATTTTATTAGGTTTAGTAAATTATGTTAGTGTATTTGGAGAATATACGGTATATTACTATCTATTTACGGTAACTTTATATCTAAGAAGACATTGAGCCCCAGTATTTCTCTCTTATCGTCCATTGGGTATAGGGGAATTCTGGTTTGACTCGGTCTCCGAATAGTGGCTAGAGCTGTGTTTCCCAACCAGGGTGCCTCCAGCTGTTGCAAAACTACAACTTCCAGCATGCCCGGACAGCAGAAGGCTGTCCGGGCATGCTGGGAGTTGCAGTTTTGCAACTTCTGGAGGCACCCTGGTTGCAAAACAATGAGCTAGACTGAGCCTTCCATATATTTGTTCATTATAAAACTTGTTATTTGGCCCCTATAGGTTGAACATCAGCGCTGAAGCACAAATTTCTGCCCTGACAATTGAAATAATAATAATCATCATCATCATAATAATAAGAATAATATATATTTATGTTCAAACATATGTTATGATTTTATTTCTTTTTGGCCATAATGTTGCAATGGCCTTGTGTATTGTATTGTAAAACTTCTTGAAAAAATTCACCCAAAAAAAATGTAACCCAAAAATTTTTATTTTTTATTTTTTATAATAATAATAATTATTATTATTCTATCTTGTTCTATATTTATTCATATAATATTTTATATTGTTGAGAAGAAAGGAGAACGAGGGAGCAGCTGGATTCTTCACCCATTGCCTGAATAGAGTTTGAGTTGTTCCGCCTTTATTATCTGCGCCTTATATCACCGTTTCGACTTTTTGATTTTTTTCCCCCCTCTTCCCCCGGTTGCTCATTTGGTTCAGTTTATTTATGGTCATTAAGTATAATGTGTGTTTATATGCTGCATAACAAGTCTATAAAGACCACGCGCCAAACAATTTTGTTCCGAAACCATTCCAATTTCCTTGCCTGGGACGAAATGTCAACGTGCCAGTTTACATCAGAAAATTAATTTTTATTTTATTTTTATAGCAAAATTACAACAAGCCAACCTTTTTTTTATATTTCATATTTTTTTTATATTTTGTGCTACGCCTTTCGAAGCTGGAAAAAATTATAAAGAAAATAAATAAAATAAAAAAAATAAAATAAAAATAATAATAATTTCTGTGTCTGGAGGAGACGTTATCGGCCCCAGTATACATGGAAAATGAGTTCCTCGAACCCGACCAATTCCTCCTCTTGAGGAAAGCGTCCGTATCGTCTCAGTCAGCCGGCATTACGTGCTTTACGACAGCCTCATGACATTGATCCAACTGCAAGTCTTTGGTTTTATAAGTCAATAAAATCCGCTTTAGCTTTTAGAAGCTTTAGAGAAGCCAACAGCATCGGGAGGATGGATCTGGAGACGTTACCTGTCCAGGCCAAACGGAAAAGGGGAACTTTCATATATAGCAATTTCTTCGCCTCCCGACATTCTCTTTCCATGTAGCATAGACAGGGATTACAAAGAATAATAAAAAAAAAATCGAAGGCTGTCTGGCCATGCTGGAAGTTGTAGTTTTGCAACAGCTGTAGGCACCCTGGTTGGGAAATACTGCTCTAGAGTCCCATGTTCCCGTGTGCATTACTGTTCAATCCAGGATTTATAGGACAATAGTCGTCATTTCCTTTCCTCTACTTCTCTTGGCAGCTTACAGCAGGGGGCGACAATGAGCTGAAGAGAAATCTCCTCCCTATTAAAGGGGTACTCCGGTGGAATTTTTTATTTAATTTTTTTAAATCAACTGGTGCCAGAAAGTTAAACAGATTTGTAAATTACTTCTATTAAAAAAATCTTAATCCTTCCAGTACTTATTGGCTGCTGAATACTACAGAGGACATTCTTTTCTTTTTGGAGCACAGTGCTCTCTGCTGATATCATGACCGCAGTGCTCTCTGCGGACCTCTCTGTCCATTTTAGGAATTGTCCAGAGCAGCATATGTTTTCTATGCAGATTTTCTCCTACTCTGGACAGTTCTTAAAATGGACAGAGATGTCAGTAGAGAGCATTGTGCTCGTGATGTCAGCAGAGAGCTCTGTGTTCCAAAAAGAAAATAATTTCCTTTGTAGTATTTAGCAGCTAATAAGTACTGGAAGCATAAAGATTTTTTAATATAAGTTATTTACAAATCTGTTTAACTTTCTGGCACCAGTTGATAAAAAAAAAAAAAAAAAGTTTTCCACTAGAGTACCCCTTTAAGGAGAAGGCATTCCATCTTGAAGCAGTATGAGGATAATGTTCAGAATAAAAAAATGTACATTCAGCAAAAGCTCCTACTATAAATTGTCTGCACCAAATGATTCAGGGACGCTTACTGGCGTTCTACTGTGTTATAAAGTGAGAGCGGAGTTGCCCTTTAAGATTTTGAATCTTCCTGTCTCATGTAGTAGTAGAGCGGCTGTGCTTTCTGCGAGCGCCACGACTTACATGGCAGCCGGGAGGACGTGTACTGCACAGCAGCCGGCCCAGACGATATCCTAAAGCTGGAACAGATGGAAGCAACAAAGTGTGGAAATGGAGTAAATAAAAGGCACGTTTAGGATTTATGGGGCTGAAAATCAAAAACGGGATGGAAATTACTGACGGACAAAAATCTCTACTGCTAGTATGGAATATTCCAAGCCCCAGAATGTGCGGCCGTGCCGGCAAATTTTTGTTCATTTTTTGGTATAAGCCTGGACCAGTGGTTCCCAATCTTATTTTTTACCTCTGTACACACCTCTGAATTTTTATTTCCTAGGGGGCACACACCGTATGCAGTTTGCCCCGGTAGGTAGCTAGCCCCTTGTAGGTAGGACCTGCCTGTAGGTAATTTTGCCCCTGTAGATAGGACCCACTTGTAGGTTGTTTTTTCCCCTGTAGGTAGGACCCACCTCTAGGTAGTTTTCCCCCATAGGTAGCTTGCTTCCTGTAGGTAGTAGCTTGCCTCCCTGGAAGGTAGTTTGCCCCCCTCCTGCAAGTAGCATTCACTCCTGTTTGTACCCCACCCCCCATTTGGGTAGTTTGCCTTTCCCCTTTTAGGTAGGACCCCCTGCAGGTAGTTTCCCCCCTGTAGATATGACCTCCCAGCAGATAGTTTGCCCCTAGGTAGGACCTCCCTGCAGATAGTTTGCCCCCCTTTAGGTTGGATCCATCTGTAGGTAGTTTGCTCCCTGTAGGTGGGGCCCACCTCTAGGTAGTTTTCCTCGATAGGCAGCTTGTCTCCTGTAGGTAGCTTGCCTCCCTGCAGTTAGTTTGTCCCCCTCTGTAGACAGGACCACCCTGCAGCTTGTTTCCTCCACCTCTAAGTAGACCTCCCATGTAGGTAGGGCCCTCTGCAGGTAGTATGCCTCCTGTAGATAGTTCCCTCCTCCTCCTGAAGGTAGGACCCCTGGGTGACTTAATCTGGTCTTTGGCTCCATTTTTTTTTCTTTATTTTTAAATCTTTAGCTTTTCCCAGTGTGGTAGCGGGGTGTGATGAGGGCAGATGTTGTTACCCTATTGGCAGATGGCATTAACCCCTTGTATTCGAGATGCCAGGGCGTAGATTAGCCTAAAACCACCCAAAGGGATTCCGCTAGATCCTGGCCAAGCACGGAGGCACTAAAGACTCCGACACCAAGTTACGGACAACGGTAGCTTTACTGAGGGTAGACAGATGGTAAAGTCTATACAGTTCAGCCAGGGCCCAAGGAGGTGACCAGTGACTCAGAGACCTTAAGGGCTTGCTGGGACTTGTAGTAGGACTGGACAATTGAATGCAGACCACGCTGACTTGACAGATGACAGGGACTGACTTGACTCATAAAGCTGTGACTTTATCTTACTTGGCTTGATGGCGGCTGCAGGACTGGACTCCAACACTCTGGACACACACACTAGACAAGACTGCACTGGACCTCAGCAGAAGAGAGAGAAGCTCCACCCAGGGCTTATATGGGGAGACTAGACAGGAGCCCATAGGTCACTCTTGGGATCACCTGGTCACTGGTACCTCCTGGGTAACAATCACATGATATATCACATGGTATAACTCTTAAAGATACAACACATTTTATAATACAATACACTGCAGAACATATGTACAGGGGGGAACAGGTGCAAGGGGCCCTGGGGACACTGAAGGAGGCTGCCTGACAGGACAGCAAGGGTACGGGGCAACATCTCCCATACTGGGCCACCACACCAGCTCCGCTGCTCTCATGTTTGCTGTCTATCTTCCTGTCCATATCATGGAGTCCTGTGGAGGAGCATCTGATGATCATGTCACTCCATAGCAATACACTGTACAGGAACAAAGGGGGATATCCTCTTCCATAGGCCGCCATTATATAGAAAGGGGAAACCAACCAGCACATGAGAGAATTGGAGAGCAGGACGAGCTACAGCTATACAGAACAGAACCGCAGACAGTGTAAAGTACTAGTAAGTGGTGCCGGCTTGCAGCACATCAGTATAGAAACACTGGCGTACAAAATAGTAAAAAGTATATATCTGAACACTACAGGGCCTGTAAAATCCCTTTACTGACATTCAAATAAGAAATCCTAAATACAGTAGATTGTGGTCCAAAAGGGAAGAGTGACTAAGAAAGTGTCTCTCCTTAGAGGACCTGACAAGTCCCCGCATTACACATACAGCCCATTGATTTCAATAGACAGTATGCAATACTTTATTTCTCCTGAAGTGGTGCTGTTGCAGGATTGATTATTGCTTCCAGTATTCTTCACAGATTACAGACGGCCCATGAGTTTCATCTTTAAATGAAAAAAAAAATGCTTAAAAACTGCCCAATGTTAACAAACCCCAGCGCATTTTTAAGGCTCAGCAGTTTAGACTTCTCTAGTATTGGCGAGCTCAGGGAGGACTGAAACCTCCAGTGGAGCAGAAGGGCATAAGATGACTTGGTAAAGACTCTACCCCCCCCCCTCCTCTCTCTCTGCAAAACCAAGATTAATGGGACATGTAGGCAGCATTAGGAAATCCTTTAAGCAATGGATTGGAATCAGTAGGGCTGAAAACTGCCTGCCACATCAGCTAAAATAGGTAGGCACAATGCATACACAAGAACCTATACATTATTCTCTAATAATAGCCTATGCTGCACTATATAAACTATATAAGCAAAAAAAAATAAAAAATCCCCTGAATGCTTATTCAAGCAGTCTTTACTTTTAAATGGGAGGCAAACCTAGAATATACATGCGATTCCCATAGGGCATTTAAAGGGGCACTCTGGTGGAAAACATTTTTTTTTAAACCAACTGGTGCTAGAAAGATTTGTAAACAGATAAACAGATTTGTAAATTATCTTTATTTAAAAATCTTAACCCTTCCAGTCCTTATCAGCTGCTGCATGTTTCTTTTCTTTTTTAATTTCTTTTCATTCTGACCACAGTGCTCTCTGCTGACACCTCTGTCCATGTCAGGAACTGTCCAGGACAGGATAGGTTTGCTATGGGGATTTGGACATGGACAGAGGTGTCAGCAAAGAGCACTGTGGTCAGACTGAAAAGAATTACACAACTTCCTGTGGAGCATACAGCAGCGGATAAGTACTGGAAGGATTAAGATTTTTAAATACAACTAATTTACAAATCTGTTTTACTTTCCACCACCAGTTGATTTAAAATAAATAGTTTCCCACCGGAGTACCCCTTTAACACCTACTTTCAGGCCAACTATCCATTAACAGACCTCGCTTGCTTATATGGGAATGCATTATACAGTAGTTACAAAATAACAGAAAAAAAAAAAAAATGGAAAAATAAAATAAAACAAAAATACCTCAGACTCAAAAAAAAAATCTAGAAACTTTTCCAGGAGATGAAGTGTGAGCCACAGACCCACATGCACATAGAAGACCTTTGATGGCCGACACAGATGAGCCTAGTCTGACCACCAGACGGTTTACTACCAGTTTGTCCCATAAGACATTGTTTGGAAACATTCGGCTTCTTCTCTCGCGGGCGATGGAGACTTCCAATGAAAATCGAGCATGCTAATATTTTGACAGTGAAGACTGCTGGCGGAGACTCTTAGACATCTGAGCCGCGCTCTCATGGTGAAAAAGTAAAATATTTAAGAGTTGAGCTTCTCTTCTGGGAGAGCGCAAAGAAAAACGGAGGGGGAGGGGGGCTGCGTTCTGCCAAAACCAACTGAGCTGTAGACATGTTTCCCACTGAGGCATATTAACCAGGCTAGCTATTGCACAAAGATTTTTGGTTGAAGAAAGTGCTAACTTTTCTTGTACTAGGCCCAAAGGAATAAGCGGGCGGCACTACTGTTTAAAGAAATACTGGGGGAAAAACAAAAAAGAAAAAACATACATATGTCCGTGTACTGGAGGGGAACACATGGACCCGAGGGCGGTGCTCACATAAAGTGCAATCCGGGAAATATAAGGTATGAATTCCGCCTTAAACAGAAGTGAATGTCCCAAAAAAAAAGGGGGAACACAAGAAAAGTTAGGCACTCACCCTGTTAAAAAAGTAGCTTTTAATTCTTCAAACTAAAAAAGATCTCATGATAGTTGAACAAAGACAGACTCGGCATTCGCCGGAGCCCTGCAGGCGACAGACTGTTTCGCGGTAAAACCCGCTTCCTCTGGCCTGAAGGCCAGAGGAAGCGGGTTTTAACGCGAAACAGTCTGTCGCCTGCAGAAACAGTGTATCGCCTATTTCCGGATTCCACTACAAACATGGGAGGTAATGGGGGAGTGAAGAGAGGGCTTGGGTCTTTTATGAGACTCCCTTGGTACTGCTGGGCAGAATCAATCTCCTTCTTCCACTGGCATCATACAAGTACAGTGACCCCTCGACCTACGATGGCCCCGACATACGATAATTTCAACATGCGATGGCCTCTCAGAGGCAGCATCAACATACGATGCTTTTGTATGTCGGGGCCATCGCATAAACGGCTATCCGGCAGCGCGGACTGCTTCAGCTGCCACCGGATAGCCGCTTACGGTGCCCTGTGAGCTTCGGTGATGATCACTTACCTGTCCTTGGGGCTCCGGCACGTCCTCTTCGGGATCCCCTGCATCGTCGGCGCTCTCCATCGTTGTCATCATGTTGCTGCGTACGCCGTCCCGTCATCCAATAGGAGCGGTGTGCGTAACAACATGATGGCGGCAACGGAGCGCGCGGATGCCGGGGAAGCAGAGGCCTTGCCGGAGCGACGGGGACACCTCGGGGACGCAGCGACAGCGATAGACGGCGACATCCAGGGCAGCGGTGACGGTCCGGAGCGGCGGGGACAGGTGAGTACAACTTCCTCTAACAGTGGTCTTCAACCTGCGGACCTTCAGATGTTGCAAAACTACAACACCCAGCATGCCCGGACAGCCAACGGCTGTCCGGGCATGCTGGGTGTTGTAGTTTTGCAACATCTGGAGGTCCGCAGGTTGTAGACCACTGTCCTATACTTTACATTGCAGGGACCACTGTAGATTCCCTTCTAACTTTCCTGCAGAAGGAGTCCTCTCAGCTATACTAAAATGGTACTGCAGAGGCTATGCTCCTTCCATGACAAGCAGAAAGATATTTCTGTGGGAGGGAGGCAGGAAGGGGGCTTGGCCTCACATGCAGGGGTGGTGTCAGGGGTACGCCTTCCTCACGTGAATCAAGGGGCAAATTGTGACACCTAAAGTCACTGAAATATATATATTAGCTCAATAGGTGATGGATATTTGAGTGCCAGGTGCAATGGCAGACATGGACCCAATCTTAAAGGGGTACTCCAAAGGATAGGGGATAAGATGTCAGATCGCCGGGGTCCCGCTGCTGAGGAGCCCGGGGATCCCCGCTGCGTCACCCCGCCATCATTACAGCACAGAGCGAGTTTGCTATGCACGTAATGACAGGCGATACAGGGGCCGGAGCATCGTTACGTCACGGCTCCGCCCCTTGTGATGTCATGACCCGCCCCTTTCAATACAAGTCTATGGGAGGGGGCGTGGCAGCCATCACACCCCCTGTCCATAGACTTGCATTAAGGGGACGGGCCGTGATGTCAAGAGGGGCGGAGCCGTGACGTAACGATGCCCCGGCCCCTGTATTGCCCGTCATTACGTGCAGAGCGAACTCACTCTGTGCAGTAATGATAGCGGGGTGCTGCAGCGGGGATCCCCAGGCTCCTCAGCAGCGGGACCGCGGCGATCTGACATCTTATCCCCTATCCTTTGGATAGGGGATAAGATGTCTAGGGGCGGAGTACCCCTTTAAGGAAGCTTTACTAACATGCCCCAAAATGTCGCACACTCCCCCTATGTGTTCCATCAAAGTCTATGGAAAAGCCACCATAAGTGCACCCATTGTAAAAGAAAATGCTGTCATGTCAGAAATAAAATTACTGCAGTTTTTTTATTTTTTTATTTTTATACATTGTGTGCACGGTCGCTTTTGGGACTTAAAAAAATTACTTAAGGGGGTACTCCGGTGGAAAACATTTTTTTTTAAATAAATTGGTGCCAAAAAGTTAAACAGATTTGTAAATTACTTCTATTAAAAAAATCTTAATACTTCCAGTACTTATCAGCCGCTGTATGCTCCAGAGGAAATTCTTTTCTTTTTGAATTTCTTTTCTGTCTAACCACAGTGCTCTCTGCTGACACCTCTGTCCATGTCAGGAACTTTCCAGAGCAGGAGAGGTTTGCTATGGGGATTGGCTCCCGTGCTGGACAGTTCCTGACATGGACAGAGGTTCCAGAAGAGAGCACTGTGGTAATTTACAAATCTGTTTAACTTTTTGGCACCAGTTGATAAAATAAAAAATATTTTCTGCCAGAGTACCCCTTAAAAAATATACTGCAGTTATTTATACCCATTTTATTGCAGTATTTTTGCAGTCATTTTATGTTGTGTGAACATATCCCTAAAGGGATTATTAAGTAATTTTTTTTTTATATATATTTCAACTGGCTCCAGAAAGTTAAACAGATTTGTAAATTACTTCTATAAAAGAAATCTTAATCCTTTCAGTACTTATGAGCTGCTGAAGTTGAGTTGTTTTTTTCTGTCTAAGAGATGACACCTGTCTCGGGAACTGTCCAGAGTAGAAGTAAATCCCCATAGCAAACCGCTTCTACTCTGTGCAGTTCCCAAGACAAGCAGAGATGTCAGCAGAGAGCACTGTTGTCAGAAAGAAAAGAACAACTCAACTTCAGCAGCTTATAATTACTGGAAGGATTAAGATTTTTTAATAGAAGTAATTTACAAATCTGTTTAACTTTCTGGAGCCAGTTGGTATAAATGTAACTTTCTGGAGCCAGTTGAACTAAATGTTCTGAACGCTGTTTTTGCACTGCGGGGTCGGCCATGCCCCCTCGTGATGTCATGGCCTCGCCCCCTCAATGCAAGTCTATGGGAGGGGGCGTGACGGCTGTCACGCCCCCTCCCATAGACTTGCATTGAGGGGGCATGGCTGTGACATCACAAGGGAGCGTGGCCGACCCCCGCAGCGCAAAAACAGTGTCCCCTTTTAAGGGATCAAGTAGGTAAACATGAGGATATCATACGTTGTACGGTAAATCTAACTATGACGTTTGGCCTACAAAAATGTCTTAATATTACAATACTACATTTTAAAAAGTTAAAACAATTTTGACAAAACGAAAAGAAAAAATAAAATAAAATAACAAAAAAAAAAAAAAAACAGCAGAACCCCCCCCCCCAGCCATATTGAAAATTGTTCGTGTAAAAATTCTGTGTAAATAAAATATATCACCTGGGATATTCTATTTCCTCGTAAACTGGAAACAGCAGAAAAGAGACATCAGCCTACGGTCACTTGGCCACAGATCTAGAAAAAATGCTAAGTCCTAAGCCAGAATTCCAGCTCCTTCATTATGGAGAACCTGGTGGAGTGACATGCGCTCTGAGAGCCGGCAAATAAATTACTTGTTACGTCTGAATACATGAATACTTGCCTTTCTTAAAATGTTAGGCCTGTCTTAGGTGATATATGGCCTCATCTTCCTTCACTCCATATTTTCTATTAAAAAAAAAAAATAATAAAACGAATAAAACAAGGACTAAATATGCTGCTCCCTGAATTTAAAGTTATAAAAATGTGTATTTTTGTCAAAGTTTGACCAAATATTTATGTTGTTTTCCAGGTTAGTCTGTTGTGTTTTGTTTAACTTTGTAAAAAAAGGACTGCAGCGCCAACACTGCCAACAGGCTGCATCTGGTATTACAGCCCCACCAAGTGAAAACTTTACATATTCCACAGACAATATGTGCTATGCACTTAGCTTTCTATGTATAAGAATATATATTTATATAACTGATCGATACAACAGTATCTTGTGCTGGATTAGGTCTCCCAATAATCAACCAAAAAAAAATTTAATGAATCGTTTTAGGGAACCTTAAAATATCATTTTACTTCTTTCCATTAAAATACGAAAAAAAAAAACGTGAAAAAACACTCTGGGTATTGATAGTGATGGGTCACCAATGACTACCTTCTTAAATCGCCACTGTCATAAAGTGCATCGGAGAATTGCAACTATTCCTTCATGTGCAATATTCCATACATAATATCGGGCAATATTCAGACTGTGCGGTATTTGTTGTGGTTCTTTTGTATTTCTCAGAGCTCGCAATATACAGTCTTAATTATGTGCAGTGTGGCAATTAAAGTGTCCCGTGCCGGCAATTAAAGTGTCCCGTGCCGGTGTCTCTTGTGCAAAATTGTTTCTCCAAGTGTCACATATTACACAGTATGTTGCAAACTGTTTCCATATAACTAGTGCACATGTAGATTGGTAAAATGTTGCACAATGTATCTACAGTCAATATATGTAACACCACAGGTTTTAGCACATTGCCACTTATCTTTCTCTTCCTCCGGGAGTAAGGTGCGTTTTTGTGTGCGCTGGAGTAAAGTGCGTCTTTTGTGTGCACTGGAGCTAGTGGTATGCTCAAGGCTGCCGGTCCTACGCGTTTCCTCTAAACGATTCCTCAGGGACCTTATTTTCGGCTTCCACCTTCTTTTATGCATCCATTACTTTATGCAGCTCGTGCAGCTCCATTTCATCTGTGCGGCACTGATGGCGGACGAAGCGGTTTAACCCGCGAAGCGGTTTAACGAAGCGGTTTAACTGGCCAGACGAAGCGGTTTAACCCGCGAAACTAGTTGCCTCCTTCTCCGCTGCTCCCGCAGCGGCATCCTCGCTCCCTCCCCACCCCTGGCCAGCGGTTATATCTGTATTTCATGCCCAAATAAAGGATTTGCAACATAGGTGAGTGCTGAAGCGTTATTTCTACTGGCCTACATTCCTGGATATTGTACATTTTCTACTTCATCTTGTGCACCCCTATTTATCCTTGTACTGCGGATATCACCTGTCCTTCCAGTGACTGCACTGCAGGATTGCCGTGATACAGTGGTGCGGTCTCATCCTCCTCTCTACCACGAACACTATATCTACTATACTATTGCCCCCTATATACAAGAATATAACTACTATAATACTGCTCCTATATACAAGAATATAACTACTATAATACTGCTCCTATATACAAGAATATAACTACCTTAATACTGCCTCCTATATACAAGAATATAACTACTATAATACTGCTCCTATATACAAGAATATAACTACTATAATACTGCTCCTATGTACAAGAATATAACTACTATAATACTGCTCCTATATACAAGAATATAACTACTATAATACTGCTCCTATATACAAGAATATAACTACTATAATACTGCTCCTATATACAAGAATATAACTACTATAATACTGCTCCTATATACAAGAATATAACTACTATAATACTGCTCCTATATACAAGAATATAACTACTATAATACTGCTCCCATATACAAGAATATAACTACTATAATACTGCTCCTATATACAAGAATATAACTACTATAATACTGCTCCTATATACAAGAATATAACTACTATAATACTGTCTCCTATATACAAGAATATAACTACTATAATACTGCTCCTATATACAAGAATATAACTACTATAACATTGCCTCTTATGTAGATTAATAGGGAGTAGATGACAGATAATTCCCCTGATCTGGGGTGAATACCATTACACTGTTTCCCACCACAGATCAGATAGGTCTTCATTCCCTCAGACTTCGCAGCCTTCCTCCTGTGGTGGATGTCCTGGCAGGGACTGGTTCATTCTTAGTAAAATATTATCTTTACATATTTGTCTACAGGGTTAGTTGCCAAAACTTTATAAAATTAAGTCCTCAGTAAGCAGTTATTTGCAGATTCTGCTCCAGTTTCCATGGCCGGCTGCAGGAGTTGTTACTTGAGTAAATGGTTTGGCCCTAATGATGTTTAATTACTTCTCCAGGAAAAGCCGATCTCCGCTGGGTGTATAGTGGGGTCTGAGGCTTCCAGAGGTGAAGTGCGGCCTGTGAATGGGAACACTCTGTGACTATGATGCATCGTGCAGCTGTGTCACTGCGCTCCCTCACATTGGATGCCATGGTTCTTTGCTCCTTACAGTCTTTGGACTTTATTAGGGTGACATTAACCCCTTGTGTTTATTTCATTTCAGAAACCAAAAGTAGTATTAGTAGAACTAGTATTGGATGTGACCCCCCCCCCTCCCCATTCTTCTAGGTCTCCTTGAAGCTTCCTCTTTGTATTTTTCTGCTTTGGGTCCTGTTTAGACATTATGTTTATGTATGAACAGTTTCTGTGTTTTATTCTCCCTGGTTTAGGAAGAGTTAATGCTTCCAGCCTTCAGCACTGGCAGGATATATAAGGCCACTTCAGGTGCTGTTCTGGGCTGGTAATTACACCTGTTACTCTGACCATGTTTGCATTATGTTCACTTTGTCTGTCTGAGCACATGTATCCAGAGTTTTAACCATGGTTTCCTGTCCCGTTTGATATATAGAGTTTAGCTTACCTTGTTTGAGTACGTTGTTGGGTTTTAGTATTCTTGTATTGTTCGTTCTGCATATGCTTGGTGTTGTCTAAGTCTGCACTCACACTGTGCGTTTGTCAGTCCTGTTTTGACCTTGTTTGATCCATGATCTCCTAGGATAGAATCCTGTTCTGAGCCTTGTGCTAATCTGTCTATCTAGTAGTGAGTTAGTCTTATGCCTGTACCCGTGTATGTTTGTATTTAAGATTTCTGTTTCCTCCTTGGCTAATATCCTTGACTGTACAGTGTGCCCCCTAGCTAGGAGCCTATTTGGATTTGGTATTGATGTCCCTCCATGATTAGAGTGGGGTGTCTAGTGTGTTCTAGTGTTGCTCGCGAATATTCGCAATTCGAATATTATTCGCGAATATCGCATATTCGCGAATTCGCGAATTTCGCGAATATAGCGCTATATATTCGTAATTGCGAATTTTCATTTTTTTTTTTATTAATTTTTTTTTTTTCTTCACAGTACACATCACAGTGATCACCCCTCTCTGCTTCCAGCTTGTGTGGTGTAAAGAAGGCTCTAATACAACTGTGTGAGACTGACGTGCGAAAATGCGCATATGCTAATATTAACGTTTGCGAATGTTCGCATATGCGCATTTTCGGCATGCGAATTTCTTGTATGTTAATTTTCACATATGTTAATTTTAGCATATGTGAAATTTCGCATATGCGAAAATAAAACGAGAATATAACGAATATGCGAATATTCGGGAATATATGACGAAAATTCGTCCATATATTCGCGAATATTCGCGAATTCGAATATGGCCTATGCCGCTCAACACTAGTGTGTTCCTTGTTCTGAGTCCAGTGTGAACAGTGTTCTTGATTTCCTTACCTGTTAGTATGCTATATCCTGCCTTGTTTGTATTTATATATCTGTTGGTTGGTTATTGTTAGTGTTGCTCGCGAATATTCGCAATTCGAATTTTATTCTCGAATATCGCACATTAGCGAATACGTGAATATTCTCGAATATAGCACTATATATTCGCAATGACGAATATTTGTTTTTTTTTTCGTTCATGCAAATTTTAGCATATGCTCATCTTCACATAAGCTAATTTCCTTATATGCGAATTTTCTCATATGTAAATTATCGCATATGAAAAATTTCTTATATACGAATTTAATGGTATGACATTTTTCGTATATGCACACTTTCACACAATGTAATTTTCTAATATGCGAATTCCCCCCCCCCCCCCAAAAAAACAAAAAAAACAAAAACGCAAATTCCCATACGCACGATTTTTTTTTTACATGCGAACTTTTATGCGAATTTTGGCATTTCCGCACGTACTCAAAAATTTCTTAGGTGCGAATTTTAAGGTATAACATTGTTCGCATATGCGCAATTTCACATACGTATAATTTTCTTATGTGCGAATATCCTTATATGCGAACTTTCTGGTATACATATGCGCATTTTTACATAGTCTAATTTTCTGGCAAAAAAATAAATAAATAAAAAATCCGCATATGCGCATTTTTACCAACACAAAATCTTCATATGCGTGAAGTTTTTTTTATACGAAATTTGTTTCGTATATGCGAATGTTTACATTACTTTGTACAGTTCTGTTTTTTTTTTTTCCACTTTGACTTCCACGCACTTTAAGGGAAGGGACCGGCGCACAGTTGTCATTCACCGCTAGGGTGTCTAGGCAAGTAGGCAGGGAGAGTGGTCTTAGGGACAGTTTAGGGCTTACTACTCCCTGTTCCCTGCCCCCAAATCATGACAATTAGTGTTGCTCGCGAATATTCGCAATTCAAATTTTATTCGCGAATATCGCATATTCGCGGATTCGCGAATATTCGCGAATATAGCGCTATATATTCGTAATTACGAATATTCGTTTTTTTTTATTTATTATTATTATTTTTTTTTTTCACAGTACACATCACAGTGATCATCCCTCTCTGCTTCCAGCTTATGTGGTGTACGAAGGCTCTAATACTACTGTGTGAGACTGGTGCGCGAAATTTCGCATATGCGAAAATGGGTGTATAAGAAGTTTCGCATATGCGAATTTCCGCTGTGTTAATTTTCTGGTGTAGATTTTCGAGCACGCGAATATTCGAATATGCGAAAATAAAACGAGCGCATTACGAATATGCGAATATTCGCGAATATGACTAATATTCGTCCATATATTCGCGAATATTCGCGAATTCGAATATGGCCTATGCCGCTCAACACTAATGACAATTAGATCCACCTTTCTCTAATGGACATGAACCCTTTTTAGCTCCCCTTTTTAACCCATATTTTACTCTTCCAGGGCCACCTCTCTGACATTAGATTTCAGTCTACTTTAAGCCCAATTTTACTTTAAATATCTTGCCTTGCTAGTACTACATACTGTATGACCCCCTTTTAGATATTAGGTCATTCACTACCTTAGGTCCATCTTTCTAAAACTTGATTTGGACATCTGCCATTTAGGCGGATAAGCATATAATTTCTCTTCTCCATCCCATTCTCGACCCATTTTACCCTGTTAGGTCACTTTTTTTGTACTAAATTTGACCCTCCTTTAGAAATTTTTTATGACCCTACCTTCTTATGGCCATCTTTCTAGTGCTAGACTTGATCTTACTTCTGGTTCCTTTTATTACCCCACTCTTAAATTCATTAAATTCACCTTTCTAATTTTGGACATGATCATATAGGTCCCTATAAGACCTCGTACTCCTTTGGGTCCACATTTATACCTGCCTTTTAGGTCCTAGAAAGACCCCTCCTCTAGGTCCCCTCTTATGACCCCTCTTATGACCCCCTTTTACTTTATTTAGGTCTTTTTTTTAGATGCTTTTTATGACCACAACCTCTTGGATTCGTGTATTGGATCGTGTATTGGATTGATCCCTTTTAGATTACAGTAATGATGAAATTTTACCCAACTAGTTCGAGATTTCTAGCATTTGATAGGGACCATCTCTTGGATCCTTGAGTCTTTCATCAAACAGTCCTGGAAATCATCCTTACAGATCCTTGTCCATACTGACACAATAACATCAGACCATGGCAGCAGCAGAGTTTTTGGTTGACACTCATGGTGTGGAACTCCAGTACCAGAATATGTCATAGGTGCTGTATTTGGGACCTGGTACCGGTGCAGCTACAAATGCACTAAAGTCAATATCAATATTATGTTTATGCAAGTGACATCAGTCATGACAGCAGTCCATGGCTCCTTGGTCTTCTTGCTATCTTTACCCATTCACCAAACAATAAATCTAGAGTAGTGTTTGGGCAGTAGACTGTGCCAAAGTAAGGGAAAACATCACACAATGAAATATACAGATGATACTGAACAGATGATACACATAAAGCTGTATGCAATGGAGACCTAAAGGAGTACTCTAGCCACTTGTTTAGAGAAATCTTATAAAGAGTGTTTATTTAAGTGAATTCCGATATATTTCTATTGGACAGGTCATGCGCAACATGTGAACCACCATATCTTGAACTATCAAGGTTACGTTGACAGGAGATATACCGGAACGGTGTTTCAGACCAAATAACTAGGGGCATTGAATTATCCAGTTTTCTACAACAGTGGTCTCAAACTGTGGCCCTCCATATCTTACAAAGCTTCAACTCCCAGCATGCCCGGACAGCCAATGGTTGTCCGGGCATGCTGGAAGTTGAAGTTTTGCAACATCTGTGCAGGAAGCTGGTTGTTACGGCCACTGCAGGTAAAGCCTCCCCATTTGGAATACAGTACCTTCTAACTGTTTTCAGGACAGGCAAAGTATTAGACCTTATATTTAGCCCACGTTGGTTGTACCTGCTGGATATACTTGGTCCATACTATCACTTGCTCCCACACACAGAAGTTTATCCCTATGCCATGTATTACTGCACATGGGCATGAGTGATAGTGGTACGGACGGGGTTGTGTGCCATATTAGACTCTATTATATCAGCTACATGATGCAAACTGTCCCCTTGACTCATCATTCTGTTGCCTAGAGCTGTGACCTTAACTAGGCTAACTAGGGATATGAGATAACAATGTTCTTCATTGACTCATATGACCTCTTACCTAGTGTTGTGATTTACCACACACTCCCCTGAGGATGCCATGTAAATTGACAGAAACGCGTCGGGAAGGATGCATGACACTAGTGTATTTATGCAATTTGATGTTATCTGGATTTGAGTCTGGTAATTATTGATTCTTTTATTCTCTCTTGATAGTGGGTCCACACCCTTTTGACTGCAAGTAACACGTCCCCATATGGAATACAGTGCCGTGGACCTTCTAACTGTTTTTTAAAAGACGGGCAAAGGATTAGACCCTATACTTAGCCCACGTTGGTTGTACCCGCTGGATATACTTGGTCCATACTACAACCCCATTTCCCACATACTGCAGTTTAGCCCTATGTTATGTCCAGATGTATTACTCCACATGGGCATGGGGGATAGTTGTACGGACAGGGTTGTGTGTCGTATTAGACTCTCTATTATATTAGCTACATGAGACAACCTGTCCCCTTGACTTATCATCCTGTTGCCTAGAGCGGTGACCTTTACTATGTAAACTAGGGATATAAGATAACAATGTTCGTCATTGACTCATATGACCTCTTACCTATTGTTGTAAGTTAACGCACAATCTCCTGAGGATGCCACATCAATTGACAGAAACTCGTCGGAAGGGACACATGACACTAGTGTATTTATGCAGTTGGATGTTATTTATTTTTGAGGATGATAATTATTGATACTTTTATAAGAGGTTCTCCTTTGGTAGTGGGTCCATGCCCTTTTTACTGTGGTGAGATTTTAATCGATAAATTAAAAGTTATATTTTAGGCACCTCCCCTATAGTGTTATTTTCTGTTTATAGTACGTAGTGAGGCCCTCCACAGGACCAATACAAAACAGCGGGTCAATTTATGAGATCACTGTTCTACAACTTTTGTCATCTACTGGATACAATGGGGATCAAAAGTGTGGGCCCCCCAGGTAAAAATTTGTATTAATGTGCATAAAGAAGCCAAGGAAAGATGGAAAAATCTCCAAAAGGCATCAAATTACAGATTAGACATTCTTATAATATGTTAACGAAAGTTAGATTTTATTTCCATCATTTACACTTTCAAAATAACAGAAAACAAAAAATGGCGTCTGCAAAAGTTTGGCCACCCTGCAGAGTTAATATCTTGTACTGCCCCTTTGGTAAGTATCACAGCTTGTAAATGCTTTTTGTAGCCAGCCAAGAGTCTTTCAATTCTTGTTTGAGGTATCTTTGCCCATTCTTCCTTACAAAAGTCTTCCAGTTCTTTGAGATTTCTGGGCTGTCTGTCACGCACTGCTCTTTTAAGGTCTATCCATAGATTTTCAATTATGTTGAGGTCAGGAGATTGTTTAGGCCATGGCAAAACCTTCAGTTTATGCCTCCTGATGTAATCCCCCGTGGATTTCGAGGTGTGTTTACTATCATTATCCATTTGTGAAAGCCATCCTCTCTTTAACTTCAGCTTTTTCACAGAAGGCATCAAGTTAGCATCCAAAATTTGCTGAAATTTTATTGAATCCATTTTTCCTTCTACTCGTGAGATGTTCCCTGTGTCACTGGCTGCAATACAACCCAAAGCATGATTGATCCACCCCCATGCTTAACAGTTAGACAGAGGTTCTTTACATTAAATTCTGTTCCCCCTCTTCTCCAAAAGTACCTTTGCTCATTTCGGCCAAAAAGTTCAATTTTTAACCTCATCGGTCCACAGAACTTGTTTCCAAAATGCATCAGGCTTGTCTATATGTTCATTTGCAAAGTTCAAACGCTGATTTTTGTGGTGAGGACGTAGAAGAGGTTTTCTTATGATGACTCTTCCATGAAGACCATGTGGAAGCCCTTGGAGGGTGTTGGTATTGGGGGTATTGTTTTGGGAGAAGAGCGGTTAATGTTAACCCTAGAGTTTGTGACGCCTGAGGGCTGGAATGCTGAGGTAATCCTTCGGCCTATCGCAGCCCTTCCCAGAAACAACAGGTGCATGTAATGAAATGACTGAATGTCCACAATGTACTTGAACTTGAACTTGGGTAACTTTACTTAAGTTCTTGCGGTACATCCAATGAACAATGACAGTCTCAGGAATACAGTCTTTATATAGCTCAATGACTGACAATTGTTGCGGACCTTGAAAAAAATTAAAGTCTCTGAATTTAGGGTAATTATTGCAGATCCGTCCGGATTTAGGGGATAGATAAGGTCTGGTGATCATGCAGAGTGCTTAGGGATTGATACACTCTCAGTTTTGAATAGATCGGCCATTACCACAAGGCTCGGGCCTAACTCACTGCCGGAGATGGCTGTACAGGTCCGTCCTCATCAGGAACGCAGGAGCAAAGAGGAAGAGCAATGGCCCGCCGCTCCCTTATATGGGCAGGGGGCGGGGCTAATCTGATTGGTCCGAACATCCGTCATTCACTGTTACACAGTGTGATGGGATTAACTACGTCACAAGGACCTCCAAAGGTCCTCAAGTAGAAATACCATAGAGTTCACTTAACCACGTGACCCGCAGGTCCTGCTACGCTATAGACAGGTAATTAACTATTTATAGGGCATTTATATAACATTTACATGCTTCCTAAGTAAGCTATTGGAGCAATAACTATCTGGATGAGAGGTGACTAGGGGTGAACTAGACAATGGGGACCCTGACGTCCTAGGGACTCTGGCTAAGGGGACCCACACACGCAGGTACCGGATAGGATATGGTACCGGGATACCACAACCATATTTGTACAAGTATCTCTTTATAGTGGAATAGTGTACCACAACTCCAGTGTCTGCCAGATCTTTCTGGAGGGATTGTGCAGTCAAACGTGGGTTTTGAATAGTTTTTCACACAATCCTGCAAGCTGTTCTGTCTGATATTTTTCTTGGTCTTTCAGATCTTGCCATTTCTTAATTACATTCCGAACAGAGGATATTGACACCTGAAAACGTTTTGCTATCTTCTTATAGCCTTCTCCAGCTTTGTGAGCGTCAACTATTTTCAGTTTCAGATTTCTAGACAACTGCTTAGAAGAACCCATGGTGCTGATTGTTGGGGCAAGGTCGGATGAGTCTGGGCATTTAAATCCTTTGAGATTGACATCACCTCGTCTTCCCAGATGATGATTGAGAACAATCCATGACACTGGCAGGTCTCAGCTTTGCAAAGGGAGCAGTGCATGCTATAAATTCTGCAGGGTGCCCAAACTTTTGCAGACACCATTTTTTTGTGTTCTGTTATTTTCAAAGTGTAAATCATGGAAATAAAATCTAACTTTTGTTGACATATTATAAGAATTTCTAATCTGTAATTTGATGCCTTTTGGAGATTTTTCCATCTTTCCTTGGCTTCTTTATGCACATTAATAAAATTTTTTACCTGGGGGGCCCAAACTTTTGATCCCCACTGTATCTATATGGTGATCTAACCCAATGTAGATGGATGATGCCTCACGTTGCCGATGCTGAGTCCTATCAGTTGGGAGCATCCCTTCCGTCTAGGGGTTGGCCCTGGGAGGATGAGCAGCTGTACTCCATTTACACATCGTCCTTTATATCCTGATTACTTATTTATATTACATCGCAGCAGACTATAAAATACGGTTAATCTTATTTATTTACTTTTTTTTTTTTGTGCCTTTTTCCACTCTAGATCCCTCAAGGCTTCATCTGACCATGGAGAAACATCCAATTACTCAGACATTTTCTTTGGTTTGGCAGAACACACTATAATGCCATACATCTGTAGTTCGCTAAGGATCCTCCTTTCTTCTCCCTTCTCCTCTGTAACGCGGAGAGGCGGCCAAATAACACTGAGCAAAGTTCATAAAACGGCAAAGAAATAACAAAAAACACCTAAGAAAATAATCAAACCCCTTTCTGCTTTCTGAAGGTTTTAATGCTTGTTTAGTGAGAATGAAGGCAATTTTCATATTTATTTGCATAAAATCATACCACATCTACAAACTCCATTTATTTTCTGCAGGCAGTAAAGATATCGCCTTACACACAAGTGCTCTATAAACATTTAACTGCTTCAGGGCCGGAGGATAAGGGGGAAGCTGATTGGCCGGACTGTCGAAGGATCTTAAAACACAATGATGTTTGTGTGATGTTCCCGGTCCAATAAAGCATTGAAAGACGGGAGGATCTTATCTTCACCCCCACCACACCCTCGAAAACCCTCCCTACTATCACCAATATCACTATCACCACCCTCTCTAATACTTGAACCACCATCACCACTCAAACCACTATCTCGGTCTCCATTATTACTTCTGCCATCACATTTACCACGATTATTACTACCACAACCATTTATATTATTATAATAATAATGATAATAATAATAATAAATAATTATACTTGAACCACCACCATCTCTACTGCAATTATCACTTCTACCACTACTACCAGAATCCCCTACTGTGTACCACCATCTTTGCAACCACCATCACTGAAACCATTATAACTGGAACCACCAAAACCTCTCCCACTGTTATTACTATCATCACTACCACCAGCTCTTATACATAAACCCCCATAACCTCTACGTCCATTATTCCTACCATCATCTCTATCACCAACACTAAAATTTGAATCACCACCACTCAAACCACTATCACTACCACCACTTCAAATACTTAAACCTCCATCACCTCTGTCTCCATTATTACTTCTGCCATCACATTTACCACGATTATAACTACCACAACCATTTATGTTATTATAATAATAATAATAATAAATAATAATTATACTTGAACCACCACCATCTCTACTGCAATTATCACTTCTACCACTACTACCAGAATCCCCTACTGTCTACCACCATCTTTACCACCACCATCACTGACACCATTATTACTGGAACCACCAAAACCTCTCCCACTGTTATTACTATCATCACTACCACCACATGAACTAACACGACTATTGCTACCACCATCAGCTCTTATACATAAACCATCATAACCTCTACCACCATTATTCCTACCATCATCTCTATCACCACTAGAATTACCACTACCAACAGCTCTAACATCACTACCATTACTGCCACCAACCTTAAACCACCTCCATTTCTACCAATATTATCACTACTACTACCAGTATCACTTGAACCACAACTACAATCACTACCATTCTCTCTAATACACAAACCCCCATAACCTCTACGTCCATTATTTCTACCATTATCTCTATCACCAACACTAAAGCTTGAATCACCACCACCGTTATTACCATCATTATTACTACCACTACTACGAGACCCCCCACTATCACTACCGTCTACCACCAGCTCTAACATCACTATCATTAACTGCCACCAACAATACTTGAATCACCTCCATTTATGCCACTATTATCACTACTACTACTATCAGTACCACTTGAACCACCACCATTATTACTACCACCAGCTCTAATACTTGAACCCCCATTACTTCTACCACCACTACCACCAAGACCACCACTATCATCTCCATTAATACTTAAACCATTTTCTCTATTACCACCAGCATTGCCATCACTATTACTAGAACCACCACATCTACCGCCACTTTCACCACCACCATAACTACTACAAGAGCCACCAACTCTACTAGCACTATCATTACTACCAGAATTACAACTTGAACCTTACGCCTTTACCTCCACAACTACTAGTAGAACCAGCATCACCGATATCACTACCTCTACCACCACCAACATCACTGCCACCACAATTACTAGAACCATTACCCCCTCTTCTACCACTAGCACTGCCTCCACCTCTATCACTCCCACCACCACTACTTCTGGAACACTGACCCTTCTACCACCACAATGGCTGACTGGTAGAGATAGCATTTAGATGTTTCCTATTAAAGGGGTACTCTACCCCTAGACATCTTTTCCTCTATCCAAAGATAGGGGATAGGATGTCTGATCGCGGGGGTCCCACCGTGGGGGATCCCCGCAATTTCCCTGTTGCACCCTGCATTAGTTTAGAGCGTCGGATGCAGCGCCGGAGACTCGTGAAATCACAGTCATGCCCCGCTTGGAACATCACGGCCACGCCCCCTCAATGCAAGTCTATGGGAAGGGGCGTGACTGCCGTCACGCCCCCTCCCATAGACTTGCATTGAGGGGGCGTAGCCGTGACATCATGCGCGGGGCATGACCGTGACATCACAAGCCTCCACCCTGCATCGCCAGTCATCCAGCAAGGAGCGAAGTTCGCTCCGTGCACCGGATGTCTGGGGTGCCGCAGTCGAGATCCGCCGCTGGGGACCCCCGCGATCAGACGTCTAATCCCCTATCCTTTGAATACAGGATAAGATGTCTAGGGGCGGAGTACCCCTTTAAATTATGCCCATAGACCTTATATGCCCCAAAAGGGATTCCAAAAAAATGGCCAGATTGAAAGGGTTTGGGGCATGTTTTTAATTTCTGACCCTGTATATAAGTAATTTCTTACCGTGATATTTTTGCGCTGTTGAGATGGAGCGGAGACCTGTACACACCTGGTCATTAGAACTTAATTATTGTTTCTACATTAGAATATATTTTATTACGCAGCACATTACGCTCCTCCTGACAGATGGGAGCGCCAGTAATTCTCTGCAGGTGTTCGGTTTGGTAAAGAATTTGAGAACATTATACAATTAAAGCGACACTCTGCTTAGTTAGAATACGCACCGTATAATGTCACCAGCAGAATTCCACCTTATATATCTCAATTAGGACGGTTCTCACCACAAAGCTGCAGACAGGCGGCCACGGATGGTTTTCTGATCGGCACAACAGAGATGTCTGCAGCGCCATCAATCACGATGATATGTGTCCTCTCCTATAAAACCTTCTCACTGAATCTGCATTTACATCAGCAGCAGAAGGGCAGAAATATGACAGAAAAACCCACATAAAACCTTGAGTGGATCTGTTTGTTATTAAAGAATAAAGATTATGGACAACCTTGAATGCAATTTTTATCATTCACATATAAATGTGTATATACATAATATTACTTATCCTGTACTGATCCTGAGTTATATCCTGTATTATACTCCAGAGCTGTACTCACTATTCTGCTGGTGAGATCACTGTGTACATACATTACATTACTTATCCTGTACTGATCCTGAGTTATATCCTGTATTATACTCCAGAGCTGTACTCACTATTCTGCTGGTGAGGTCACTGTGTACATACATTACATTACTTATCCTGTACTGATCCTGAGTTATATCCTGTATTATATTCCAGAGCTGTACTCACTATTCTGCTGGTGCAGTCACTGTGTACATACATTACATTACTTATCCTGTACTGATCCTGAGTTATATCCTGTAGATCTTTTATTAAAATTTCAAACATAACAATAAAAAAATTACAAAACATAAACATATCATATCCGACAGAACATATCAATATAGCGAATCATAAAACCAAACACCATAGCATAAAATACAACACCGGTCCACCCCACACTCATTCCTGCACACAAACAAATATATACAATATTTACAAAAGACATATTCCTATAATACCCATTATACCCATACCATACTAATAAACTATATACACTAATATACACTAATACTAAATGTGAATTTCCTGGCCCAGTTGCAATACCAAAAACCCAATACCAGTAATATACCAAAAAGAATAACAACAACAACAATAATATATACAAAATAATAAAAACCAACACAAACAAAATAACACCCCTTTTTTTTTTTTTTTTTTTTTTTTTGCCCTGAGCTGGTCCCGCATCCCATGCCCCCAGTACATGTTACCAGACGTCCATGAACCAGTCCAGGATTTTCTGTATATATAAAAGTCCCATACAAACCCCCTCCCCCCTTTTTAACCCACCACCCAACCTAAACTAAACCCAAACCCCAGGTGGCATCACACAATATATACAATATATACATTACATAAAATATACACAGACTAACAATATATACAATACATAAGTATACAAATAGACTACAACAATAAATACAATAACAAATACATATAACACTATAAGCCAAACAACAAACCCCTAAAGCTCAAGTTCAGCGCCTGCAAGCCCTATATTACCATAAACCAACTGCTCAAAACAAAAAGACTAATGTGCCAGCATCAGCCCACCACCAGGGGGAGACAACAGGCTAAGGCACTTTAAAGGCAGAGCCCCTCCATAGACGAGAGGCCCTGCCAGCACCCAGCCTCTCGTACTCCAGAGAACGCACCTTCACCAGGTCACCGAGAATGTTCCTAACCACCACTTCCACAGGGAGGATTTTACGCTGCGTCGACACTAAACACCGTGCGTTCCACGTGTAGTACCTAACCACTGAGCTGACTAGGAATAAAGTGCACCGGTCCCAGCCTCCAAGGTTTCTGAATGCCCCATAGGCCCATTCCGCGTAGGAGAGACTGGCCAGCCGAGGCCAACCAATGGAAGCGCCCACCCTGGTGTAAACCTCTGTGTTAAAGGGACAATGAAGCAGAAAATGCTCCATGCTTTCCAGCATGCCTCCACACTCTTCGCGGGGACATCCCCGGTCATCAGAGCTCCTGCACTTCAGATTGTCCCTCACACACAGTTTCCCGTGGAAGCAGCGCCAAGTCAAGTCCCAAAACTTCAAGGGGATCCTGATAGAATTCAAAAGCTCTAAACCCACCTCCAGATCCCGACTTGGGCAGTCCTTGAGCGCCAATGGCCTCTGGAAATGAGAAGACAGGACCCTCTTGTCAAGGAATTTCCTCGACAGAGTCCTAATCTCCCCCATCCCCAGACCCCACCGACGAATAACCTTCAGAACCGGGGTAGCGTAAGCTGGGAGATGCCCGTGTGGTGTGCGAAGATCCTTCACTTGCCCTCCTGTCTCCCATTCCTGGAAGAAAGGCCAAAACCATCCCCTACAGGAGGATACCCACGGAGGAGCCCTCTCTGACCAGAGGTTTGCTATATTGGTCTTAAGAAAGGTATTCACTAGGAACACCACAGGGTTGACCATACACAACCCCCCTAGTCTCCTCGTACGGTAAGTAACCTCCCTCTTCACTAGGTTCAGTCTGTTCCCCCATAACATCTGGAAGAACACACTGTAGACCCGGGTCCAAAGAGGTTCTGGCAACATGCATACACTGCCCAAGTATATCAGTAAAGGGAGCAGGAATGTTTTGATCAGGTTAACCCTTTCCCGGAGGGTCAAAGACCAACCCTTCCACTGATCCACCTTCTGAGCGGCGATCTTAAGCCTGCTGTCCCAGTTTTGTTTGGGGTAATCCCCTTGGCCAAATTCGATGCCGAGAACTTTTGCAGATTCCTGGGGCTCTGGGAGGGCGTCCGGGAGATCAAAACCAGGATCTCCCCCTCCCAGCCAGAGACTCTCGCACTTATCCCGGTTGATCTTGGACCCGGATGCCTCCGAGTAGCGGTCCACCTCTGACATCACCCATTGGCCTTCCTCTTGTGAGGAGACAAACACGGTGACATCATCAGCATACGCTACCGCCCTCAGAGCCAAATCCGGCACCGCCAGGTCCATTCTCACCCCCGCCAACGGTCCACAATCAATCCTCCTAAGGAAAGGATCAATTGCAAACACGTACAGCAACGGGCTCAAAGGACAACCCTGACGGACGCCAGACCCAACCTCAAAAGAGCGGCCAATCCAACCATTCACAAGCGGGAAACTCTCTGCCCCTGCGTACAAGGTCTTAAGCCAATCAACAAACCCCCCCGGCAGGCCATATCTCAGAAGAACAGACCAGAGGTATTCATGGTTAACCCGATCAAACGCTTTTGTCTGATCCAAGGACAGCAAGTACCCCTTCCAGTGGCCAGCCCTACCCTGCTCCACAGCCTCTCGGACACTGAGCACAGCACTAAATGTACTGCGGCCCGGAACAGAGCAATGCTGAGCCCCTGAAAGGAGCCGGGGTGCAAACTCCACCAGCCGGTTAAACAGCACTTTTGCCAGAATCTTTCGGTCCACATTGAGAAGTGCTATGGGACGCCAATTCTCAATGTGGGACGGGTCTTTACCCTTTGACAGGATGATCAGCGCTGACCTCCTCATTGACCTTGGCAGAGTGCACGAGGATAGACACTCATTAAAAACCCCAGTCAAGAGGGGAACCAAAGTGTCCTTAAAGGTCTTATAGAACTCAGATGTTAAGCCATCCGGACCGGGTGACTTCTTGAGGGCAAGCCCATCAATAGCCATCCTGACTTCCTCTTCCCGGATCATCTCTGTCAAAACGTCAAGAGAGGAGTCTACTCCTGGTTCAGGGACGGTTTCAGCCAAGAAAGCTGATACCTTATCTCGATCTAGATCCTTCCTTCCCAAGAGGTGCGAGTAGAAGGATCTGACGACCTCCAGGATCCCTGATCTGGACCTTTTCAAGGATCCCGTACTATCAATCAGTCCTGAGACTATTTTACTATTCACTGACATCTTGCAGTTTCTGTAAGGGTCGGGCGAGCGGTACTTCCCGTAATCCCTCTCAAAAACCAAAGATGCGTGTCTGTCATACTGGCACTTCATCAACAAGGACTTCACTCTGGAGATATCGTCACGACTACCTCCAGTCGAGACAAGGTTCTCAAGTTTCTTCCTCAGGCCCTGGTACAAACGGTACCTGTTTAGGCTTCTGAGGCCCGAGAGCTGGCGGAAGAATCTTGCAACCCTTTCCTTGAAGATCTCCCACCACTCTGACTTACTGCTACAAAGGCCCAGCAATGGTACCTGGCTCTGAAGAAAATCCTCAAAGGACTGTCTTATCTCCGCTTCTTCCAAGAGAGACGAATTCAGCTTCCAATAGCCTCTGCCCATCCGGGGGGTCTCTGTGACATTCAGAGAAAACAAAATTAAACAGTGATCGGAGAACTCCACCTCAACAACAGACACTGCTGAAGAGACGGCCTCCTCCTTTAAAAAAAACCTATCTATCCTAGACCTACAACTACCCCTATGATAGGTGAATCCCGCGTGGCCTGGGGTGTGCCGGATGTGGACATCCACCAGGCGAGCCTCACTCGCTATGCTATTAAGGGCGACGCTATCATAAGTCAGCTTGTCTCTGGCACCTCCCCTGTCTTGGGGCCTCGTGACAGCATTAAAATCCCCTCCAAAGACCACCTGCCGACTTGTAAAAAGATAGGGCTTGATCCTCATAAAGAGACACTTCCGGTCCCACTTAGACTGTGGGCCGTAGATGTTAATAAGGCGAAGTTCTTGTCCCTTCATGAGGACATCTAAGATCAGGCACCTCCCCATTTCTAACTCGATAACCCGTCGGCATTCTACCGCTGCGGTAAAAAGGACCGCCACTCCGCTATACGGCTCGGCCCCAAGAGACCAGTAGGAGGGCCCATTCCTCCACTCTCTTTTAGCCTTGTAGATAGATGACATATCTGTTAGCCTGGTCTCTTGCAAAAATAAAATATCAGCATTAATATGGGCAAAAAAATCATAGGCCGCAAATCGAGCCGTATCTGACTTTATGCTGGCAACATTAATAGATGCCAGAGTCAACGGAGAGGGTGCCGCCATCAAGGGTGATTGAGTTAGACAGCTTTCTTTTTCCCACCATCCTTCCCATCCACCCCACCACCCTCCTCATCAGATGATGGTTTACCCCTTTTAAGTGAAATAGATGTGTCCATTTTCCCTTTATATACATTTTCCTCGTCCCCTGACTCTGGGCCAGTCTCCCCCCCTGAAGACAAAGATTCCCCAGGGAGAGAGGACTCAGCGTCTCCTGTGAGCCCCACCGCAACATCCGGAACCTCACCCCCAGCCCCCCCCTCCTCCGAAGAGGAAATGTCGCGGAGGGCTCGGAACCGGTTGGAGAGACCAATCAGAGGGGGGTCAGTTGTACCTTCCTTTGGCATCTGGCGGGTGGGAGAAGATCTTACATCTCTCCTTTTCTTATTCTTCCGAGTACCCCGCTTTGTTTCTGCCCATCCCCCACTGTCCTCATCCGCGCTCCCACCATGGGAGGACAGTGAGGAGACGTCATCCCCCTCTTTGTGGATCTTCCCAATCTCCTCATCCAGTTCACTATCCCCCAGGGCCTCAGCAGTAAGACTGGCCGCAGGGACAGGATCAGGAGTCACCCCAGTTGGTTGATGCTCCTGTGAGTCCTGAATCTCCCTGTCCCTTTGACGCTTCTCGAGACGCCTCAGTTGGGCAGGCGTCTTCTGCTTACTTTTCTTCCCTGGCCCCTGCACCCCTTCATCCCCGACAGCCATCCCCCCAGCAGAATCCACCTCACGGCTTACTCCCACCGGGGCAACAACCGCGTTGACAAAGGAACGAGGGCAGCGACTGAATGGGTGACCTAAGTCACCACACAGGTGACACCTAATCTCTGCACAAGATGTAGCGAGATGGCCTATTTCCCCACACAGAGTACACTTCTGCACAGTGCAATTGGCACTAAAATGTGTGGGGTCACCACATCTGTGACAGAGCTTCGGCTGACCCTGGTAGAAGATCTGGATACGATCCCTTCCGAGGAAGGTCGCAGATGGTATATGGGTAACGGTGTTTCCTGAACGCCTAAGCTTGACCATAAACGTCCAGGCCCCTGACCAGATGCCATATTCATCCCTGTTCTTTTTTGGGACCTCCACCACCTCACCATACCGACCTAGCCACGTCATGATGTCAATACAAGAAAGCGATTCGTTACGGGTTAAAACGGTCACCTTCTTGACATTATTTTGGCGAGACACTGCCTGAATGGCAAAGTCTCGCCAGCCGGGCTCATTCTTTACCAACTCATAATTCGACCAGAAGAGCTCAAGCCCCTCCGGCCGAACAAAGCTGATATCGAACTCAGGGGTACCATAAGGATGTATTAAGGCATAGATGTCAGCTGCCTTAAAGCCCAACTTCAGCAGAAGCTCAACAACTTTAGATCTTGGAGGACATGTATCACTGCCTCTCCACCTCAGCCGGACCACATTCCTTCGGAGACCACCTGGCCCGGCTGTTGGGAGAGACCACACAGTATCCCCCCCTCTTTCCTCTCGGAAGGCTGAAAGACCATGTCTCTCTATCCAAAAGGATAGATCAACCTCCCTACCCTCTACATTGATTGATCTCTCCCCTCTCCTTAAGGCCCCCAGGAGACGCTGCTGCAAACTGCTCTCCCCAGAGCCAGAGGACGAGGAAGCTGCCCCCCTTCCCCCAGCGGTGACATTCGCGTAGCTGCGGACGGGTGCTGCCACCGCTGGGGGTGCAACTGGACCAGGCCCTACATTCCCACCACTAATCTGTGCCCCTTCACCACCCTCCTCCACATAATCCATACCCAAACCATTGACCCCTATTTTAGCTGATGTGCCCCCCATACCTCCACCCGTGCTACAGCCCAAACCACCATTCAAAGCCCCAGAAAGATTTTTAGTAACAGATGAATTATTCCCCTCATTCACACCCTCAGTCACTCCAACATTAACCTCCACATTCATACTGGCTGGACCGGTGCGTTCTGGTGCAGATTTTGTACTATCAGCATCACTGGGTACCAGGGCTGGAGCCATCACCACAGGACAGGTCACCGGTCCCTTATACAAGGACCGGGAAGCCTGCCTAGCCTGTTTATTAGCGGCCCCAGCCCTGTTTTTACCGGTACCCTCCGCCTCATCCATACTAGAATGTCCAGCTCCTGGGCGCCGCTGATCTGGATCAGCGGCGCCAATGCAAAACAAAAGTTTTTTTCTACTTTTGGGAGAATCTATTTTTCCCTTAGCCACCACGACTACCTCCGGCACTGAGTCACCCCCCTCTCCCACAGGGGAGCGAACTACAGCACCGGAGTCTGCCTCTCTGCCCACCGCTGGGCCGCCCTCACTGTACGGCCTTGCGGCCGATGCCTTCTCTGCTCCATCCCTGCTACTGCAAACAGGCATGGAGCTCTGCGCCCTTTTAGTATCTGTACTCTCCCCGCACCTTTGCACCGAGTCCACCACAGAACACGGGCTGGGCTGGGTAACGGGGCTTGCACAATGAGCTGACCCTGCGGCCGACTCAGGGTTTACAGGGAGGGGGGTGTAGATGTAACTCACCACTTCTTGCTGCTTTGGCTTGGTCTTCTTCTTCTTACCCCCAGGTGCCTCATTTGGGAGCTCATCTCCAAACACCAGGTTCTGAGGACACACTGGGGATTCCAGCATGCGGATCTGGGCCATTAGCGCCCCTCCCTGGTAGCTGCTGTCACTGTCCTCCCCTGAGTCGGCAGGTGATACTGCTGGTTGCTGTGCAGGGGGCCCACTGTACGGGGCCTGCTGCTGTTGCCGCAGGCCACCAGGTGGATCTGCCTGTTGTTCTTCCTCCATCTCCTCCGCATCATCCACCTGGCTCTCAGGTTGCAGCCCCATCAACCTTTTATTTTTATCTTCTTCTTTCACCCTGAAGCGCTCCTCATTTTCCAATTTCTCTTTAAATGGACCACTCTTCGCCAGTAATTCTCCTCTCCTCTCCTCCAAAGCTTGTATTTCAGCCATAAGTCTCTTTATCTGCCCCTGGATCTCCGTCTTTTCCTTTTTTGGAGTAATCTTGGCCCTGGCACGGGCACAGCGCAGTTCCTCTCCGAGCCTCCTGATGGCCTTACAGGCGTCTTCATACTCACGGAGGTGACTTTTTACCCGGGAGGTATAGGTGGAAATAGACTCCCGGGTCCTCAGCACTCCCCAGCCTTCCTCACTGAGGTCGGCTTCACCTCCGTGAGCACTCTGCCTTCTTTCTGATGAACCCAGCTTTCCGCTGGTAGCACCCAGCTTTCCTGAGGTGGATCCAGCCTTGGAGCTTCTCACCTCTGTGGGGGGAGTTGGAGCAGCATTGCTGCGACTCCTGGTGGAACGCCTCACCCCCAAATCCTCCGATGTTCCGGCCGCTTGCTGGCTTCTACTGCTCCCCTGCGGCCTAGTCCGAGGAGCAGAAGCCTGGGCCTCGCCTCCCTCACTCATGCCTGGAAACCCACTCCCTCCCTGGGGAGGAGGAAGCAGGCCCCAGGTGGAACAGATGGAAATCCCTGGAGCTCAGGAGACACAGCAGACACACAGCACAGCTGAAGCACGACCACACCCGCAACTAATTGGTCAGCACTCCAGAGCTGTACTCACTACTCTGCTGGTGAGGTCACTGTGTACATACATTACATATCCTGTACTGATCCTGAGTTATATCCTGTAGATCTTTTATTAAAAAATATAAAACATTACAAAAAGAACGAACATCACCATAACAATAATACAAACAACATACACCTGTATAATATATACAATAATGAGTCCATATTAGTCCAAAAATGTCCAACCAAGTATCTTCTGGTCCAGCCTCATTCTCACCAAACACACCGCTATAATAACAACAACTACTAAACACTCTACAATAATAATAATACTTACAGTAATAATAATAACAATAATAACTAAAAACTGGTCCGGTTGCATTTCACCACCCAAAATAATAAATATGTGTCAAACCACCAACAAACACCGCAAACAGAAAAACAGAATATACAAATATTTTTTTATTTTTTTTTTTGGCCCTGAGCTGGTCCCGCATCCCATGCCCCCAGTACATGATAACAGACGTCCATGAACCAGTCCAGGATTTTACTTATTTTTTTTTTTAAATAAAAAGTCCCACACAGAATCCCCCCTCCCCCCATCTACCCACCACCCAACCTAACACTAAACCCCAACACAACACAACCCCTAGAAAAAAAATACAATATATATACATATATACACATATACATAAATGTACAAACAAAACAAATATATACAAAATAATACAAACTATACAAACCAAACAACAAACAACAATAAGGCTTTTCAATCACACAAACCCCTAAAGCTCAAGTTCAGTGCCTGCAAGCCCTATATCACCATATATCTACAGCACAAAACAAAAAGACTCATGTGCCAGCATCAGCCCACCACCAGGGGGAGACGACAGGCTAAGGCACTTTAAAGGCAGAGCCCCTCCACAGACGAGAGGCCCTGCCAGCACCCAGCCTCTCGTACTCCAGAGAACGCACCTTCACCAGGTCACCAAGAATGTTCCTAACCACCTCACCCACAGGGAGGATTTTACGCTGCGTCGACACTAAACACCGTGCGTTCCACGTGTAATACCTGACCACTGAGCTGACTAGGAATAAAGTGCACCGGTCCCAGCCTCCAAGGTTTCTGAATGCCCCATAGGCCCATTCCGCATAGGAGAGACTGGCCAGCCGAGGCCAACCAATGGAAGCGCCCACCCTGTTATAAACCTCTGTGTTAAAGGGACAATGAAGCAGAAAATGCTCCATGCTTTCCAGCATGCCTCCACACTCCTCGCGGGGACATCCCCGGTCATCAGAGCTCCTGCACTTCAGATTGTCCCTCACACACAGTTTCCCATGGAAGCAGCGCCAAGTCAAGTCCCAAAACTTCAAGGGGATCCTGATAGAATTCAAAAGCTCTAAACCCACCTCCAGATCCCGACTTGGGCAGTCCTTGAGCGCCAATGGCCTCTGGAAATGAGAAGACAGGACCCTCTTGTCAAGGAATTTCCTCGACAGAGTCCTAATCTCCCACATCCCCAGACCCCACCGACGAATAACCTTCAGAACCGGGGTAGCGTAAGCCGGGAGATGCCCGTGTGGTGTGCGAAGATCCTTCACTTGCCCTCCTGTCTCCCATTCCTGGAAGAAAGGCCGAAACCATCCCCTACAGGAGGATACCCACGGAGGAGCCCTCTCTGACCAGAGGTTTGCTATATTGGTCTTAAGAAAGGTATTCACTAGGAATACCACGGGGTTGACCATACACAACCCCCCTAGTCTCCTTGTACGGTAAGTAACCTCCCTCTTCACTAGGTTCAGTCTATTCCCCCATAACATTTGGAAGAACACACTGTAGACCCGGGTCCAAAGAGGTTCTGGCAACATGCATACACTGCCCAGATATATCAGCAAAGGGAGCAGGAAAGTTTTCATCAGGTTAACCCTTTCCCGGAGGGTCAAAGACCAACCCTTCCACTGATCCACCTTCTGAGCGGCGATCTTAAGCCTGCTGTCCCAGTTTTGTTTGGGGTAATCCCCGTGACCAAATTCGATGCCGAGGACTTTTGCGGATTCCTGGGGCTCTGGAAGGGCGTCCGGGAGGTTAAAATCAGGATCTCCCCCTCCCAGCCAGAGACTCTCACACTTATCCTGATTGATCTTGGACCCGGATACCTCCGAGTAGCGGTCCACCTCTGACATCACCCATCTGCCCTCCTCTTGTGAGGAGACAAACACGGTGATATCATCAGCGTACGCTACCGCCCTCAGAGCCGAATCCGGCACCGCCAGGTCCATTCTCACCCCCGCCAACGGTCCACAATAAATCCTTCTAAGGAAAGGATCGATTGCAAACACGTACAGCAAAGGGCTCAAAGGACAACCCTGACGGACACCAGACCCAACCTCAAAAGAGCGGCCAATCCAACCATTCACAAGCGGGAAACTCTCTGCCCCTACATACAAGGTCTTAAGCCAATCAACAAAAACCCCTGGCAGGCCATATCTCAGAAGGACAGACCAGAGGTACTCATGGTTAACCCGATCAAACGCTTTTGCCTGATCCAAGGACAGCAAGTACCCCTTCCAGTGGCCAGCCCTACCCTGCTCCACAGCCTCTCGGACACTGAGCACAGCACTAAATGTACTGCGGCCCGGAACAGAGCAATGCTGAGCCCCCGAAAGGAGCCGGGGTGCAAACTCCACCAGCCGGTTAAACAGCACTTTTGCCAGAATCTTTCTGTCCGCATTGAGAAGTGCTATGGGACGCCAATTCTCAATGTGGGACGGGTCTTTACCCTTTGACAGGATGATCAGCGCTGACCTCCTCATTGACTTTGGCAAAGTGCCCGAGGATAGACACTCATTAAAAACCGCAGTCAAGAGGGGAACCAAAGGGTCCTTAAAGGTCTTATAGAACTCAGATGTTAAGCCATCCGGACCGGGTGACTTCTTGAGGGCAAGCCCATCAATAGCCATCCTGACTTCCTCTTCCCGGATCATCTCTGTCAAAACGTCAAGAGAGGGGTCTACTCCTGGTTCAGGGATGGTTTCAGCCAAGAAAGCTGATACCTTATCTCGATCTAGATCCTTCCTTCCCAAGAGGTGCGAGTAGAAGCATCTGACGACCTCCAGGATCCCTGATCTGGACCTCTTCAAGGATCCCGTACTATCAATCAGTCCTGAGACCACTTTACTACTCACTGACATCTTGCAGTTTCTGTAAGGGTCGGGCGAGCGGTACTTCCCGTAATCCCTCTCAAAAACCAAAGATGCGTGCCTATCGTACTGGCACTTCATCAACAAGGACTTCACTCTGGAGATATCCTCTCGGCTACCTCCAGTCGAGACAAGGTTCTCAAGTTTCTTCCTCAGGCCCTGGTACAAGCGGTACCTGTTTAGGCTTCTGAGGCCCGAGAGCTGGCGGAAGAATCTCGCAACCCTTTCCTTGAAGATCTCCCACCACTCTGACTTACTGTTACAAAGGCCCAGCAATGGTACCTGGCTCTGAAGAAAATCCTCAAAGGACTGTCTTATCTCCGCTTCTTCCAAGAGAGACGAATTCAGCTTCCAATAGCCTCTGCCCATCCGGGGGGTCTCTGTGACATTCAGAGAAAACAAAATTAAACAGTGATCGGAGAACTCCACCTCAACAACAGACACTGCTGAAGAGACGGCTTCCTCCTTTAAATAAAACCTGTCTATCCTAGACCTACAACTACCCCTATGATAGGTGAATCCCGCGTGGCCTGGGGTGTGCCGGATGTGGACATCCACCAGGCGAGCCTCACTCGCTATGCTATTAAGGGCGACGCTATCATAAGTCAGCTTGTCTCTGGAACCTCCCCTATCTTGGGGCCTCGTGACAGCATTGAAGTCCCCTCCAAAGACCACCTGCCGACTTGTAAAAAGATAGGGCTTGATCCTCATAAAGAGGCACTTCCGGTCCCACTTAGACTGTGGGCCGTAGATGTTAATAAGGCGAAGTTCTTGTCCCCTCATGAGGACATCTAAGATCAGGCACCTCCCCATTTCTAACTCGATAACCCGTCGGCATTCTACCGCTGCGGTAAAAAGGACCGCCACTCCGCTATACGGCTCGGCCCCAAGAGACCAGTAGGAGGGCCCATTCCTCCACTCTCTTTTAGCCTTGTAGATAGATGACATATCTGTAAGCCTGGTCTCCTGCAAAAATAAAATATCAGCATTAATATGGGCAAAAAAATCATAGGCAGCAAAACGAGCTGTATCTGACTTAATGCTGGCGACATTAATGGACGCCAGCGTCAACGGAGAGGGTGCCGCCATCAAGGGTGATTGAGTTAAACAGCTTTCTTTTTCCCACTCCCCTTCTCACCCTCCACATCAGAAGAACTCTTCACCCTCTTTAGAGAAATGGAAGTGTCCATCTCACCAGACGTCGTTTTACTTTCCTGGTCTCCGGATTCTAGGCCAGTCCCTTCCCCCGAGGACATAACCTCCCCAGGGGAAGAGGACTCGGCGCCCCCTGGAAGCCCCTCTGCCACCTCCCCCTCATCCTCCCCTTCCGAAGAAGAGGAGGAGATGTCCCTGAGGGGTCGGAAACGATTGGAAAGGCCAACCAGAGGGGAGTCAGTTTTGCCTTCCTTTGGCACCTGGACCAGGGTGGGAGAAGATCTTAAATCTCCCTTTTTTTTTTTACTTGTACCCCGCTTTCGTGTCTCCTTCTGCCATCCCACATCATCCTCCTCCACGCTATCTGAGGAGATGGCACCTTCCTCATTCTGGATCCTCCTGACCTCCTCATTCAGCTCGCCATCCCTCAGGGTCTCAGCAGCAAGGTTGGCCTCTGGGACAGAATGAGAGGTCGTCCCAGTAACCCGGGCTTTCCCCATCACCCTATCCCTTTGGCGTTTATCAAGACGTCTTAGTTGGGCTGGTGTCTTTCTCTTGCTGTTCCTCACTGACCCCTCAGTTCCTCCACCCCTGCTAGTCCCCTCCCCAGCAGATTCCGGCTCGTGATCTTCACCCGCTGGGGACAAGACTGCATTAGCGAAAGAACGAGGACAACGACTGAATGGGTGACCTAAGTCACCACACAGGTGACACCTAATCTCCGCACAAGATGCGGCAAGATGGCCTACACCCCCACACAAGGCACATTTCTGCACCGTACAGTTTGCACTGAAGTGTGTGGGGTCACCACATCTGTGACAGAGCTTCGGCTGACCCCGGTAGAAAATCTGGATACGATCCCTGCCGAGAAAGGCAGAGGATGGAATATGGGTAACTGTATTTCCTGAACGTTTAAGTTTTACCAGAAACGTCCAGGCTCCTGACCAGATGCCAAACTCGTCCCTGTTCTTCTGCGGGACCCCCATTACCTCGCCATACCGTCCTAACCAGGTGATGATGTCAACACAAGAGAGTGATTCGTTACGGGTCAAAACGGTCACTCTCTTGATTTCGTTTTGACGAGACAATGCCTGTACGGCAAAGTCTCGCCAGCCGGGCTCATTCTTTACCAATTCATAATTCGACCAGAAAAGCTCAAGCCCCTCTGGCCGAACAAAACTGATATCGAATTCAGGAGCACCGTAGGGATGTATTAAGGCGAAGATATCAACTGCCTTGAAGCCCATCTTTAGCAAGAGCTCAACCACTTTGCTCCTTGAAGGACACATATCTTCGCCCTGCCACCGAAGACGGACCACATTCCTACGGTTACTACCTGCCCCGGCTGTTGGGAGGGACCACACAGTATCGCCCCCTCTTTCCTCTCGGAAGGCAGAGAGACCGTGTCTCTCTATCCAGAAGGACAGATCAACTGCTCTACCCTCTACATTAATCGACCTTTCCCCCTTTTTCAGAGCCTCCAGGAGACGTCGCTGCAATAAACCGTCCCTAGAGTCAGGAGACGAGGAAAGTATTCTACTTCCCCCAGCAGTGACATTGGCATAACTCCTATGATCTGTCACCACTGGGGGGGCAACCGGACCAGACCCTACACCTACACCACTTCTAATGACAACATCCCCACCACCCCCAATAACAACATTAGCACTTCCCCCAACAACATTGTTTCCAATAACATCATCTGTAGTCCCATCACCACCCCTAATTTCAGCAACAGCAAAATCACCTTCTCCAATAATATTAACCTCCATCCGCTCCCCAGTCATACACCCCGTACCCCCATTTACCTTCTCATTCACACTGGCTGGACCTGAAACAGATAATCCGGCCTCAGCATCACGGGGCACTAGGGCTGGGACAACCTCCGCTGGCCCTTTAAGGGACCGGGCAGCATGCTTGCCCGGTCTAGAGGAGGCCCCAGCCCTGTTCTTATTAGTGCCCTCCGCCTCATCAGCATCATCTCCAGTCTTTTCATGGCGCCGCTGATCAATGGGATCAGCGGCACCAATACAAAACAAACGTTTTTCTTCACTTTTGGGAGTGTCCGTTATGCCCTTTGCTACCTCCGGCACTGAGTCACCCCCCTCTCCCACAGGGGAGCGAACTACAGCACCGGAGTCTGCCTCTCTGCCCATCGCTGGGCCGCCCTCACTGTACGGCCTTTCGGCCGATGCCTTCTCTGCTCCATCCCTGCTACTGCAAACAGGCATGGAGCTCTGCGCCCTTTTAGTATCTGTACTCTCCCCGCACCTTTGCACCGAGTCCACCACAGAACACGGGCTGGGCTGGGTAACGGGGCTTGCACAATGAGCTGACCCTGCGGCCGACTCAGGGTATACAGGGAGGGGGGTGTAGATGTAACTCACCACTTCTTGCTGCTTTGGCTTGGTCTTCTTTTTCTTCTTACCCCCAGGTGCCTCATTTGGGAGCTCATCTCCAAACATCAGGTTCTGAGGACACACTGGGGATTCCAGCATGCGGATCTGGGCCATTAGCGCCCCTCCCTGGTAGCTGCTGTCACTGTCCTCCCCTGAGTCGGCAGGTGATACTGCTGGTTGCTGTGCAGGGGGCCCACTGTACGGGGCCTGCAGCTGTTGCCGCAGGCCACCAGGTAGATCTGGCTGTTGTTCTTCCTCCATCTCCTCCACATCATCCACCTGGCTCTCAGGTTGCAGCCCCATCAACCTTTTATTTTTATCTTCTTCTTTCACCCTGAAGCGCTCCTCATTTTCCAGTTTCTCTTTAAATGGACCACTCTTCTCCAATAATTCGGCTCTCCTCTCCTCCAAAACTTGTATTTCAGACATAAGTCTTTTTATCTGCCCCTGGATCTCTGTCTTTTTCCTTTTTGGAGTAATCTTGGCCTTGGCACGGGCACAGCGCAGTTCCTCTCGGAGCCTCCTGATGGCCTTACAGGCGTCTTCATACTCACGGAGGTGACTTTTTACCCGGGAGGTATAGGTGGAAATAGACTCCCGGGTCCTCAGCACTCCCCAGCCTTCCTCACTGAGGTCGGCTTCACCTCCATGAGCACTCTGCCTTCTTCCAGACAAACCCAGCTTTCCGCTGGCTGCACCCAGCTTTTCCAAGGAGGATCCCACCTTGGAGCTTCTCGCCTCTGTGGGGGGAGTTGGAGCAGCATTGCTGCGACTCCTGGTGGAACGCCTCACCCCCAAATCCTCCGATGTTCCGGCCGCTTGCTGGCTTCTACTGCTCCCCTGCGGCCTAGTCCGAGGAGCAGAAGCCTGGGCCTCGCCTCCCTCACTCATGCCTGGAAACCCACTCCCTCCCTGGGGAGGAGGAAGCAGGCCCCAGGTGGAATAGATGGTAATTCCCTGGAGCTCAGGAGACACAGCAGACACACACAGCACAGCTGAAGCACGACCACACCCGCAACTAATTGGTCAGCACTCCAGAGCTGCACTCACTACTCTGCTGGTGAGGTCACTGTGTACATACATTACATATCCTGTACTGATCCTGAGTTATATCCTGTATTATACTCCAGAGCTGTACTCACTATTCTGCTGGTGAGGTCACTGTGTACATACATTACATATCCTGTACTGATCCTGAGTTATATCCTGTATTATACTCCAGAGCTGTACTCACTATTCTGCTGGTGAGGTCACTGTGTACATACATTACATTACTTATCCTGTACTGATCCTGAGTTATATCCTGTATTATATTCCAGAGCTGTACTCACTATTCTGCTGGTGCAGTCACTGTGTACATACATTACATTACTTATCCTGTACTGATCCTGAGTTATATCCTGTATTATACTCCAGAGCTGTACTCACTATTCTGCTGGTGAGGTCACTGTGTACATACATTACATTACTTATCCTGTACTGATCCTGAGTTATATCCTGTATTATATTCCAGAGCTGTACTCACTATTCTGCTGGTGCAGTCACTGTGTACATACATTACATTACTTATCCTGTACTGATCCTGAGTTATATCCTGTATTATACTCCAGAGCTGCAGTCACTATTCTGCTGGTGAGGTCACTGTGTACATACATTACATTACTTATCCTGTACTGATCCTGAGTTATATCCTGTATTATACTCCAGAGCTCTACTCGCTATTCTGCTGGTGGGGTCAATGTGTACATACATGACATTACTTATCCTGTACTGATCCTGAGTTATATCCTGTATTATATTCCAGAGCTTTACTCACTATTCTGCTGGTGGGGGTCACTGTGTACATACATTACATTACTTATCCTGTACTGATCCTGAGTTATATCCTGTATTATATTCCAGAGCTGTACTCACTATTCTGCTGGTGAGGTCACTGTGTACATACATTACATTACTTATCCTGTACTGATCCTGAGTTATATCCTGTATTTTGTGCGGACATGCGACTTTTGTGTTAAAAGTTGCATTTAACAACAAAAACGTGGTCTCAAATGGCAGGAAGTGCTCAACCCCAAATGCCCTTGTGGTCTGTTGCTAGGGGAGATCCCCAGAATAAAAATGCACACAATGGGGGATGCTGGCAGCGGACTACAAATGCCACAATAGGATCCTACACCAGATAGATGTGTAACAATTAGAATAATACAGGAATTTAGGTTAAATTCCTGTAAAAGTCGCATATACCCTGACTCAAAAGTCACACAGAAAATTTAGGGCAGGGCTGAATTGACCTGAGAAACCATCTATTTTTGGGATCGTGCGACAATTTTACGACATTCGCACTTAGTAAATCAGTGACCACTGCACAAAGTTCTCTAAATGGGTAAAAATCATGGAAACGTTTCTAAAGCAATTGTCGTACAAATAGTCGCACCGACCCATTGTGCGACACTTTGTGCAACAAACAGAGAAAAAAGCCGTTTAACCGGTTGCCGACTAAGGACTTTGTATGACACGGGCTCCCGACTCAAGCCCGCGTCATACCGGCTGACCCCCAGCTGATTCCTGTAGCTGGGGGCCGGCGTTAATAGCCGACATGCGGCAGTTGCCGCGGCCGGCTATTAACCCTTTAGGTCTAAAGGGGCATTTCAACGCTCCCTGGTGGTCCAGTGGCGCCCCCCTGCAGCGCGATCGCAGGGGGGCAATCCACTTCTGAGATAGCCGGAGGGCTTACCTCTCCTCCTTTGCCGACTTCTGTGCTGAGAATGATAGAGCCTGGCAGGACTAGGCTTTATCAATCGAGCGCAGAGTAAACAGACCAATGTGGTTCTATGAAACCACATTGATCTGTATGAGGAATCTAATGATTCCTCCTAAAAGTCCCCTAAAGGGGACTAAAAGTGTAGAAAAAAAAAAGTAAAAAAAAAGTTTAAAAACACACACACATTAACCCCTTCCTTATTAAAAGTTTAAATCACCCCCCTTTTCCCAAATTCCACATAAAAGATATGTAATCATAATAAAAATAAACATATGTGGTATCGCCGCGTGCATAAATGTCAGAACTATAAAAATATATAATTAATTAAACTTCATGGTCAAAGGCGTACGCGCAAAAAAATTCCAAAGTCCAAAATAGCATATTTTTGGTCACTTTTTATATCATGAAAAAATGAATAAAAAGCAATCAAAAAGTCCGATCAATACAAAAATGGTACCGATAAAAACTTTAGATCACGGCGCAAAAAATTTGCCCCCATACTGCCACATACGCGGAAAAAATTAAAACGTTATTGGTGCCAGAAGATGACAATTTTAAACGTATTCATTTTCGTACATGTAGTTATGATTTTTTCCATAAGTGCGACAAAATCAAACCTATATAAGTAGGGGATCATTTTAACCGTATGGACCTACAGAATAAAAAAAAAGTGTAATTTTTACCGAAAAATGTACTGCTTGGAAACAAAAGCCCCCCAAACTTTCAACATGGTGTTTTTTCTTCAATTTTGTCACACAATGATTTTTTTTTGGTTTCTCTGTAGATTTTTGGGTGAAATGACTGATGTCATTACAAAGTAGAATTGGTGGCGCAAAAAATAAGCCATCATATGGATTTTTAGGTGCAAAATTGAAAGGGTTATGATTTTTAAAAGTAAGGAGAAAAAACAGATGAGCACCTGAAGGTCACGTTGTTATCTATTTGTAGTTGTAAGATACAATTAGAAGAATAACATATTAACCCTTTCACATTGGTCCAGTCGGACAGGTGGGCTCCTATAAGTTTTGTAGATACCAGATGATTCCTCTGGTAAAGAGACTTTCTGTAGAATTCTCGGTACTTGGTGAAATCTAATCTATGTGAGTTGAGGTCAGGTCTGACCCGGGGAGGGAACAGGTTTTGGCACCTCATATCTCAGCTGCGTCCACCTGTTTGCTGTACGGCTGATGGTTCTACAGTCAAGTCCTGGAAAAGTCATCAAGCATGAAATGTAATTAGGTTCTTAATGACTCATCAGCTCGGCCATTAGGATTTTAGTTATTCAGATTATACGTTTCAGTGCAAAGAACATAAACTGGTGAACCTGAGTGCTGGAACGGGCACAACATGTGAACCTAATGGACTAGACCATCGTGGGGGCTGGAACAATATGAAACTTTAGGGGGCCGCCGAATCTTTGTGTTGACAAACATCATCCATATGGCAATTTACTTTACGGGGTCATAGTTCTTTTTTCGTCAGCTGATCACAAATTCTATGAAGTTTTTAAAATGCTTTTTTAAACCTTTTGTTAATATATTTTTTTATTAAATAAAAAAAATGTAAATTTTGATCGGTTAGGGTCTCACTGATGAGAATTGATGACATTTTAAAAATGATGTGTTTTTGATGTCTTGTTTTTGGTGCAGATTTTTGAGGTTCCATTAAAGTAAAAATACATTGATAAGTAAATTCTTCAGTCAGATTTACAGTTTTGCATTGAAATGTAATTTCCTGCCAATCTTTGTTTATATGGCTTTACCAAATGTGTACTGGCTTTAGCTTGTTTCCTCTTAATTCCTCTTGAAATTGTGTAGTCCTCTCACTGTCAGTGTGGTGTTGTCTCAGCAGCTCCCTCACTCTCCTGACAGGAAGTTGTGTAGTCATCTAATGTCATTGTAGTGTTGTTGCAGCAGTTCTCTGGACCCTCCTTCTCTCTTGACAGGAAGTTACATAGTCCTCTTATTATCAGTGTGGTGTTGTCTCTGCAGCTCCCCATCGCCTCTCTCTCTCTCCTGACAGGAAGTTGTGTAGTTTTCTCTTTGTCAGTGTGGTGTTTTCTCAGCGGCTCACCAGCTCCCTATCTCCTGACAGGAAGTTATTTAATCCTCTCAGTTTCAGTGTGGTGTTGTCCCAGCAGCTCCCTGGAACCTCCCTCTCTCCTGACAGGAAGTTGTGTAGTTGTCTTCTTGTCAGTGTGGTGTTGTTTCCATCTACCCAAATCCTTTCTCTCTCCTGACAGGAAGTTGTGTAGTCCTCTTATTGTCAGTGTGATGTTGTCTCCAGCTCCCAAACTCCTTTCTCTTCTGACAGGAAGTTGTTTAGTCCTCTTATTGTCAGTGTGGGGATGTTTCAGTAGCTCTCCGCCTCCTTCCTCTCTACTGAGACAACACTTCATCCTCTGCTGTCTCAGGAGGCGTGGTTGGATCTTGTTTCTCAACTGTACTCCCGCCCCCTGAGCGATGTCACCACCTGTTATTAACCCTTACAGCTACATCACCATCTCCCTGTCATATACATATCCTGTACATATATCTTTATTGAGACATATAGAAAGAATGAGGTGTGGTAACTGCATGGTGCCTTGTGCTAAACAGTGCTACAGGCAGAGGAGCAGACAGGGAATGAACACAGGAGCTACTGCAGACTACTGCTGTTTTATGCAATGTTCTGCAGCAGTTGGGGTGGGGAACTGGCAGGATTGCCGTAGAAAGAAGTATGCAGAATAGGAGGGCTGTGATGAGAAAATATCAGATTCTGGGAATTGTAGTACTAAGCAACTGCTCAGACAGGAAGTATAATAATAATCTGACATAAGAAGAGAAACCACAGAGAAACAATACAAATTTTGTTTTTACCTCACGTCGGAGTACCCCTTCAATGTCTAATATCAGAGCAGGCAGAGGAGAGAGTACACTTTAATTTCGATTCTAGGGGTCAACATAGAGGAAGTGTTGCTTTCTGCATCAGTTTTCCCCAAATAGGGAGACTCCAGCTGTTATGAAACTACAACTCCCAACCAATAAAGCAAAAGAATACATACATAGCAGAACACTTAGATCAGTGTTTCCCAACCAGGGGACCTCCAGCTGTTGCAAAACTACAAGTCCCAGGATGCCGTTGGCTGTCCGGGCATGCTGGGAGTTGTAGTTTTGTAAAAGCTTAAGGAACCTTGGTTGGGAAACACTGACTTAGATACTACAGGTCCCAGCATAACCTAGAAATGAAAAATTACACTCTGAACCTGTGGTACTAGAATATTCCGAATAATTTATGAATAAATAAATGTGCAGTGGGATTCTGATCTACTATAGGCCTCAGCATAAGCTATCAATAATAAATAATATGTAATAGAAGATTGAGAAACTACAAGTCCCAGCATATCGTACAAATATATTATTATTTATTGCAACACTGCGGTGCCACAAGTCCCAGTCCCACCTAGTAGTAAATCAATACACAGTAAAGCACTGGTACTACAAATCCCAGCATAGACCAGTAATAAAAAATGCACGCTGGAACACTGAGGCACTACAAGTCCCAGTACTCTAAGCATAATGTTCACTAGAGGAGATCAGCGGCTTCACCTATCCTTGGCTGATCACATGAGTAGACTGTACGGCTGGGATTGTGTCTCTGGGATTTACCGGTTTGGCAGTACTGGAAATGGACTTTAGTCTGCTGAATGCCAGTGGCAGAAGGAGGTCTAATTAGAAGCTACAGGGGATGCTGCCTACCAGAGAGGAGGAGCTACAGTAGAAGGCTATCTGCCAAGGAGGAGGAGCTACAGAAGGAGGCTGCCGGCTGTAGAAGAGTTACAGGCGGAGGCTGCCTGCCAGATAGGAGGAGCTACAGGAGGAGGCTTCCTGCCAAGGAGGAGGAGCTGCAGGAGGAGGCTGCTGGCTGGGGAGGAGCTACAGGAGGAGGCTGCCTGCCAGATAGGTGGAGCTATGGGAGGAGGCCCCCTGCCAGACAGGAGCTACAGGAGGAGGCTCCCTGACAAGGAGGAGGAGCTACAGGAGGAGGCTGCCTGCTGGGGAGGTGCAACAGTAAAAGGCTGCCTGCCAGATAGGAGGAGCTACAGGAGGATACCACCTAACAAGGAGGAGGAGCTACAGGAGGAGACTGTCTGCCTGGAAAGCAGAGGAGCTACAGGAGAAGACTGCATGTCAGGGAGGGGGATGAGCTAAAGTAGGAACCAGCCTGCCAGAGAGGAGAAAGATCGACAGGAGGAGGCTGCTTGTCATGGGGGAGAAGCTACAGAAGGAGGCTGCCTGGTAGGGAAGGGGAGGAGCTACAAGAGGAGACTGCCTGCCTGGAAGAAAAGAAGCTACAGAAGGATACTGCCTGTCAGGGAGGGGGAGAATCTAGAGGAGGAGACTGCCTTTTAGGGAGGGGGAGGAGATACAGGAGGAGGCTGACTGCCAGGGAGGGGGAGGGAGCTATAGGATAGAGAAGAGACTTTGCTAAGCCAACAGGGTTATGTTGCAGATAGGAATTTAGTACAAACTTGTACAAAAATATATAACCTAAAAAATGGCAACAAATATTGGCAGTTAATAATAAATAAAAAGAGTGGCCGGGCTAGTGGATGACTGACCAGCTGGCAACTCTACTTGTCTTCGTGTCTTTGATACTTTTGTGCAAATTTGATTACTTTGGATTCCTCAGGTAGGCTCTGGTATAGTTCTTGGCCTAAAGATCTTTTATTTTTTTTTTATTTATTTTTTTTAAGTCTGTTTCTCTTCTGTGCTTTATGCATGGAGTTCATCTCAAAAGAAGTTATTAGTAATAATAATTGTAAATGGGATCAAATATATAATATTATCTATAGATACAATCAAAGATCTACCACAAATATAGTATAAAATGTCTATTGCTATAAGCCTCTTATGCTGAGCTGAGGGGAGATGCATCTGTAAAGAACAATCAGAAGACCATGTGGTGATGCCCATTGGAGCCCCTTGGATCACAGATCTGATTTCAGGTTCATTATCTTATTGGACAACCCTTCTTCCCTTTGATCCAGTTAATCATATCCTTTGGGGAACACACATGGTGGGACCCTTTAATCAGTCTGGGTTTATACCGTTTTGGAGTGGGGTAGGCAAAGACCTTTTCTAATTCAAGGGCCGCACTGTCAAGTGCTAAAATAATCCCATTAGACATGTGACATATCACCATGCGGCCCCAAAACCATGCCAGTCCCATATTGTATCACTAGAACATAACTGCACATAGTCCTACATGTAATCGGCCACCAGAGGACGATCTACACTATTACTGAAATCATGGACCAGCACATCCACTTTAGCTATTCCAGACCAAAAAAATTACCAAAATATAGCTAAATTATCAAATCTTTATTAAAAAAAATTCTAAAACCCCATTACATACATTGTTCAAAAATATCCAACAAGAATTGGTAAAACATACAAAAAAGGGAATCCCAGAGTTTTAGGATCTTTCCATGGGTCAATCCCACAAGTTCCCGACGCGTCGGGAACTTGTGGGATTGACCCATGGGAAGATCCCAAATTCTGGGATTCCCTTTGTTATATGTTTTACCGATTCTTTTTTGATATTTTTGAACAATGCATGTACTAAAGGATGATCACAGGATTCTTCCAACTCTACATCCACTCCGTTCTCTGCATCAGAAATGTGCAAAGTAGCTCTCCTCCAGAAGGAAGAGAGCTTGCTCTCTGGTGCCACCTATTGGAAGCAGCATCCCTGCAAGTAAATACTTCACAACATGACCTGGAATTGTTAACTAAGCCAACATTTCCTCCAAAAGTAAGAGTTATCCATCTCTCTTCTTTTTTTTTAGGACATTCTTTCTTGGTTAATAATCCCCAGTCAGGTTCCAAGGCTCTTAAATGGGCCTAGCATTGACTTTCAGGGATGCTATCTCCAATAGTGGCACCAGAGAACAAGCTTTCTTCACAACATGACTGAGGATTGGTAACCAAGCTAAGATTTTCTTCAAAAGTAAGAGTTACCCATCTCTCTTCCTTTGGAAGACATTCTGGCTTGATTTATAATCCCCAGTCAGTTTTCTAGGCTCTTAAATTGGCCAAACATTGACCTCTAGGGATGTTATCTCCAGTAGGAGGCACTTTTGCTTCTGGAGGAGAGGTTCTTTGCATATATTTTTTTTCCCCAGGGGAACGTTTTATGGCCTTCTGATGTTCTCCTTGTAACGAAGCATTACTCCTTCAGTCCTGCATCAAAAAGATGCAGCTGATTTACTAATGTATCTATTTTTTGCTTTTTTTTTTAAAGGGGTGCGCTGCCCCTAGACATCTTATCCCCTATCCAAAAGATAAGGGATAAGATGTCTGATTACGGGGGTCCCGCCAATGGGGACCCCCGCAATCTCCTTTGGGGCACCCCAGACATCCGGTGCACAGAGCGAACTTTGCTCCGTGCCAGAGGCTCGTGATGTCACGACCACGCCCCCTCAATGCAACTCTATGGGAGGGGGCGTGACAGCCATCATGCCCCCTCCCATAGACTTGCATTGAAGGGGTGTGGCTGTGACGTCATGTGCGTGGCGCGGCCGAGACGTCACGAGCCTCCAGTGCTCCTGCGCGGCACCCGATGCTCAAAATGAATGGGAGATCACGGGGGTCCCCAGCAGTGGGAACCCCGTGATCAGACATCTTATCCCCTATCCTATGGATAAGGGGCAAGGTAGCCCTTTAACTCTGGTCTAAATAATTCTCAAATTGTAAAGAAATATTTAAAAATAAAAATGGAAAAAACGGCAAATGGCCCCGAAACATCAGTTTAATAAGCGGCTAAAAGCTGAGACACAACGCTGTATTTTATTATTTTGTTTCCTGATCGGGTCTTGGAAAGCAATTGCAATTTCGTGAAATAAAAATTTGTGCCCCTGGATAGCATTAAAAAGTGTACGTGGTATCGCTGGTTCATATTAAACAAATATTACTGACTACATCTCGCTGGAGAAGCCTGGCTGCAGAAACCTGATCTCCTCATAATTAGTACCCGTAGACCGGCTGACATCCCGGGTTAATCCATCTAACCCCCTTAGACTCAAACTAAAAGGGAAAACACGACTGTCTCTGGTGATTTTCCTTTTCACTCACTTACAGAGATTATCCAGAAAGAAAATGAAAATCTATGTATTTACTTAGAAAATAATATAAGTAGTGACCCCATCACTGTGTCAAGGCCTGTTCTTTATTATTACCATTTAAGAATTAAAAAAAATATGTACTTTGTTTTGTTTTGTTCAGTTTTTTTGTTATTTATACTTAACTTGGGAAAAGAAAAATAATAATTGTAAAGTAAAGAAATAAAAAAAATAAAAAATAAAAAACACTTCCGTAAATATGAAAAGTAATACAAATGAAGCAGATTTAGCTGACAGGATTTTAAGGACATTTAAAGGGACATTATATATATATATATATATATATATATATATATATATATATATATATATATATTAAAAGATTTATTTTAAGAAAATAAAAAATATATAATTAAAACTTAGTTTTTTATTTATACTTTTACTTTTTTTTAAAATAAGTAATAAACATTTATATAATGTATATATATATATATATATATATATATAAAATTATAAATATGGAATATATGTTTATATATATATATATATATATATATATATATATATATATATACACACATGTATATATGCATGCATTTTTTTAATCCTAACTTTTAAAATATAAAGTGTTTTCACAAATTCCTGTCCCGATTCTCATCCTATACACATAACTTTTCTTATTTATTTATTTTTTATTTAAAAAACAAATTTATAAAATAGTTGAGTAAACTAAATAGTCCTCAAAGTTATGTCTTACAATTATTCATCCTATACACATAACTTTTCTTATTTATTTATTTTTTATTTAAAAAAAATTTATGTCTTACAATTATTTGCTGTTGCTATATTTTTATTTTTTAAAACATAAATATTTATAGAAGTTTTCCAAAGTGATTAAAATCTCTTTGTTTTGATACAATGACATTGAATTATCCCTATCGAGCCATCCCTTAAAATTGTGTCTCCCGATAATCGGGAGACACAATTTTAAGGGATGGCTCGATAGGGATAATTCGAAGTCATTGTATCAAAACAAAGAAATGTTGTTACTTCTACAACTTGTTTCTTCGATACCTTCTATAAATATTTACGTTAAAAAAAAAAGAAGAAAAAAACATTACAAAAAAATACAGCAACAGTGAATATTTATTTTTCGCCGTATAAGACGCACTTTTTCTTCCCCAAAACTGGGGGGAAAAAGTCGGTGCGTCTTATACGGTGAATACACACACCTATGGCGGCGGTCCCTGCGGCCATCAACGGCCGGGACCCGCGGCTAATACAGGACATCACCGATCGCGGTGATGCCCTGTATTAACCCTTCAGACGCTGCGATCAAAGCTGACCGCCGCATCTGAAGGGAAATTGCTGGGTTAGTTGCTGCTCAGTCGGGCTGTTTGGGACCACCGCGGTGAAATTGCGGCGTCCCGAACAGCTTACAGGACACCGGGAGGGACCTTGCCTGCCTCCTCGGTGTCTGCTCCGTGCAAGGATCCCCTGCATGGCCGGCGCTCTCCTTCGACGTCATCACGCACGCCGTCCCATCATCCAATAGTAGCGGCGTGCGTAGCGACGTGATGACGGCGACGGAGAGCGAGGATCCTGGGGAAGAAGACAATCTGGAGCGTCGGGGACACCACGGGGACGCGGCGACAGCGATGGAGGGCAACATCCAGGGCAGCGGTGATGGGTCCGGAGTGGCGGGGACACGTGAGTATTACCTGCTATACCAGTGGTCTTCAACCTGCGGACCTCTAGATGTTGCAAAACTACAACTCCCAGCATGCCAACGGCTGTAGTTTTGCAACATCTGGAGGTCCGCAGGTTGAAGACCACTGTTGGGTTCAGAATCTTTTTTTTCTAGATTTTGCACCTTTAAAATTGGGTGCGTCTTATATGCCGGTGCGTCCTATAGGGCGAAAAATACGGTAAGTTTGAGGACCATTGCTAGCTCAGTCGTGACCTGTTGTCCCGCCTTCACGGGTTAGTACCAATGTTCTTTGTTTTTCTGGTGGCGTTTAACCCATGGCTTTCTGTTGGATATTAGTGATACTATGTGTATTGTGTATATCTATCGGTATAGTTTTTTTTTTTTCTTTTTTCTTCCGTCGATGCCAGGAGTAAAGTGCAGCAGCTGGGCCACATTAATAAAGAGACAAGTATTTGATTTATGGATCTGAAAATGTGTCTTTTTACTACCAGTAAATGTGAATGGCCCTTTAATACATTCCAAGTACAACAGACAGCTTCTTATTAAATAGAGAAGTCCCAGAAGATTGATCCGAGACTCGATTTGCAGCAAAAAGTTAAAGAGCATTTTTTAACACACTTCACTTAAAGGCCGGGACCGTCTGCCAAATTCGGGGCCGCCGGCCCATTGAAAGGCTTCCTGCGCTACATGTAAATTAATGGTCTGTAGGGCTTTACGTAAGGCGGCCATGGCGGCTCGGTTCTTCCGCGCCCCGGTCTGCGTTTGTCATTGAAAGAATATTGAATTTTTTTCTTTTTTTTTTTGTTCTGTAAAGTATCTGTAAAGACACGGGGATTTTCCAATATGAGGAACAAGTTCTCTGGTGACTGCAAAATTTCGGAGGGACTTTAATTACGATTGCATCATGTCTGCAAATGAGCGGAGGAGGTTTAGGGAGGAATCCAACGCGCTGCACAACCAGGCCGAGAAACACACACACGTCACTATGAGACAACCGTACCTGAGAATTCCTGATCTTTTTGACGCTCTCCACAAGTGTCCTCGGCTCTTGGACAACTCTTCTGATCATTCTTCTCTCCTCTATGAGGAGCACCGGGTCAAGGCAAATTTATAGTGAAATGATTGATTGTCTTTCTCCTTCTGTATTATGGCCTCAACAGAGCTGAAACATTCAGAAGCTTAGAAATGCACCGGTAACCAACGCCATTGCTATATTTTACAACATGTGAAGGTCTGGAGACAGCTCTTTGCTTTTACCCATCATAAGATGTGTCTTGTGTGACCCCTTGGCAATGAGACCCTTTTGTAGCAGTAAGGACTGAACCAGCTGATTTTAAAGGGGTTATCCAGGAAAAAACTATTTTTTTTATATATCAACTGGCTCCAAAAATTTAAAGGGGTACTCCGGCGCTTAGACATCTTATCCCCTATCCAAAGGGGATACCAGCTGGGGACCCCCGTGATCTTGTACGTCGCACCCTGTTAAAATCAGTCCCCGGAGCTTGTTCGCTGATTACTGATTGTCTGATTACTGTCGATCACGGGGCCGTAGCATTGTGACGTCATGGCTCCGCCCCCGTGTGACATCATGCTCTGCCCCCTCAATGCAAGCCTATGGGAGGTGGCGTGACAGCTGGCACGCCCCCTCCCATAGACTTGCATTGAGGGGGCGTGATGTCACACGTGGGCGGAGTCGTGACGTCACGATCTTCCGTTCCCGTGGTCAGGAGCCAGAACCTCCAGCGCTGCCGGAAGCAGATACAGGGGGTGCTGCATGCTATATTGCGGGGGTCCCCAGTGGCGGGACCCCCGCGATCAGACATCTTATCTCCTATCCCTTGGATAGGGGATAAGATGTCTAGGGGTGGAGTACCCCTTTAAACTGATTTTTAAATTACTTCTATTAAAAAATCTTAATCCTTTCATTACTTATGAGCTGCTGAAGTTGAGTTGTTCTTTTCTGTCTAAGTGCTCTCTGATGACACCTGTCTCGGGAACTGTCCAGAGTAGAAGCAAATCCCCATAGCAAACCTCTTCTACTCTGTGCAGTTCCCGAGACAGACAGAGGTGTCAGCAGAGAGCACTGTTTTTAGATAGAAAAGAACAACTCAACTTCAGCAGCTGATAAGTACTGGAAGGATTAAGATTTTTTAATAGAAGTAATTTACAAATCTTTTTAACTTTTTGGCACCAGTTAATTAATTTTTTTTTTTTTTTACAGTGGAGTATTCCTTTAATGTGTACTAACAAGGGGCTAGATTCCCTTAATTACTGATAGATTTCAGCTATTGTCCTTGATTTCCAAGCCTTTTTGCATCTCCTTTTCTTCATGTGTTCAATACTTATTCCCCGTGTCATTTCACACTATTACACATAACCTAATTTGTGCTGGGAGTTGTAGTTTTGCAACAGCTGGAGGTCTACGTTTTGGAGACTACTGTGCTAGATCCTCCAGAGTACTGGCATAACATTCATGAAACAGCAGGTTCAGGATGAGCGGAGCTTTCGGTCACGGCCACAGGCGCTTACTATAGGACTATGTTTATCTTTACTGTGCCATTTTATTGTAATTTTAACGTCAATGGGAAACACACATGTATACTGTTCCATACGGGAAAAATGTATACGTTTTTTACTTTGCACATGCGCATTTGAATCCTAAAGTCCCCACCCAAGACCCCTCCCATTAAAAATGGACAAAATTTACAAAAACGTATGTTTTTTTTTTCTATAAAAACTGACGGAACTGTATGCACTTTTAAAAACAGTATACTGTTTAATAACGCATACGGTTTACTTTTTCCCATACTGTTCTATCCGTTTTTTTCCCATACGGTTTTTGATAGAAAACGTATGCGGGAACCGTAGTTGAAAAACGTAGTGTGAACCCAGCCTGACTGGGGTGGCACGGCAGAGATTGCGGGGGTCCTTCCGCTGTTATCCTATGGATAGTGGATAACATGTCTGGCAGTGGAGTACTCCTTTAAGATCTGATTGATTTTGCATTGCAATGATCATAGGCACTATAAGACCACCATAGCTGGCAATATAGAGTGTCAAATATTTCCTTGGGAGCTCATGGATTAATAAAAAAAAAACTGAGCTAATTTCTTCCAAAAACAGCGCCACACCTGTCCTCAGGTCGTGTGTGGTATTACAACCTGGCTCCATTCTCTTCAATGGAACTTGGATGAACATGAAGGACGTGTTTTTTCAATACTATGTAACTGAGCTGCAAAACCTGAGGAAGAGAGTGGTGGTTTTTATTTCTAATCTTTATTTTTAGTCTTTTTACCTACTACAAGAACCACGATGCATTTGATTTCAGCCGAGAAGATTAATGTACAGTTTTATGGAAAAGATTCAGCATGACTTATCATTTCTTCATGTAAATCTCACCTTATGATGATACAATAAAAAACAAACAAACAACGATCTAATGCTACATAAAAGCAAACAAATAAGTAAAGAAATAAATAAGTAAATAAATAAATTCTCTAAAAATAAAGGCTACAATAAAAAAAAAGTCATGCTACAGATTACAGTGAAACTAAAACTATAAAATAATAATAATATAAAAGAATTATATATATATATATATATATATATATATATATATATATATATATTTATTTATCACAAATAAAATAATTCAGCCAGGCCTGTGTGAGGTTGGGTCAGTGTTCTTATGGCGTCACGTGACTGTCTGGAGTTTCACACATAAAGATCCTTGAAATGTATCAGGGTTGGGAATTCCCTGGTCCCTTGTACCAGCCAATGCTCCATAGAACCCGGGGCCCCGCTGACCTCCCCGCCACCCCCCTTACTGTGTGGGACTAATCCCTATTTTACGACGTGTGACGTCACAATTCGCCTGGAGGGGGCGTCTGCTGCCTATAGAGTCTTATGATCCCTGGCAGGTCTTCACATCATAGGCTGTAATAACAAGTGTTTTTTTTTTTTTTTGGGGGGGGGGGGGGGTTAAGGCAGGGTCGTCTTTAATTCTGATTGGACCCTGGCAAGCTATTTTTCTGCCCACCCCCCCTGCCTGACAGACACACACTACAGACATTCACCTACAGTCATTCACCTACAGTCACACACACTACAGACAGATACACTTATATACACTACAGACAGATACACTTATATACACTACAGACAGACACACTTATATATACTACAGACAGATACACTTATATACACTACAGACAGATACACTTATATATACTACAGACAGATACACTTATATATACACTACAGACAGATACACTTATATACACTACAGACAGATACACTTATATACACTACAGACAGATACACTTATATATACACTACAGACAGATACACTTATATACACTACAGACAGATACACTTATATATACACTACAGACAGATACACTTATATATACACTACAGACAGATACACTTTATACACTACAGACAGATACACTTATATACACTACAGACAGATACACTTATATACACTACAGACAGATACACTTATATACACTACAGACAGATACACTTATATACACTACAGACAGATACACTTATATACACTACAGACAGATACACTTATATACACTACAGACAGATACACTTATATACACTACAGACAGATACACTTATATATACACTACAGACAGACACACTTATATATACTACAGACAGATACACTTATATATACACTACAGACAGATACACTTATATACACTACAGACAGATACACTTATATATACACTACAGACAGATACACTTATATATACACTACAGACAGATACACTTATATATACACTACAGACAGATACACTTATATACACTACAGACAGATACACTTATATATACACTACAGACAGATACACTTATATATACACTACAGACAGATACACTTATATATACACTACAGACAGATACACTTATATACACTACAGACAGATACACTTATATATACACAACAGACAGATACACTTATATATACACAACAGACAGATACACTTATATATACACTACAGACAGATACACTTATATACACTACAGACAGATACACTTATATACACTACAGACAGATACACTTATATACACTACAGACAGATACACTTATATACACTACAGACAGATACACTTATATATACACTACAGACAGATACACTTATATATACACTACAGACAGATACACTTATATATACACTACAGACAGATACACTTATATATACACTACAGACAGATACACTTATATATACACTACAGACAGATACACTTATATACACTACAGACAGATACACTTATATACACTACAGACAGATACACTTATATACACTACAGACAGATACACTTATATATACACTACAGACAGATACACTTATATATACACTACAGACAGATACACTTATATATACACTACAGACAGATACACTTATATATACACTACAGACAGATACACTTATATATACACTACAGACAGATACACTTATATATACACTACAGACAGATACACTTATATACACTACAGACAGATACACTTATATACACTACAGACAGATACACTTATATACACTACAGACAGATACACTTATATATACACTACAGACAGATACACTTATATACACTACAGACAGATACACTTATATACACTACAGACAGATACACTTATATACACTACAGACAGATACACTTATATACACTACAGACAGATACACTTATATACACTACAGACAGATACACTTATATACACTACAGACAGATACACTTATATATACACTACAGACAGATACACTTATATATACACTACAGACAGACACACTTATATATACACTACAGACAGATACACTTATATATACACAACAGACAGATACACTTATATACACTGCAGACAGATACACTTATATACACTGCAGACAGACACACTTATATACACTACAGACAGATACACTTATATACACTACAGACAGACACACTTATATATACTACAGACAGATACACTTATATATACACTACAGACAGATACACTTATATACACTACAGACAGATACACTTATATACACTACAGACAGATACACTTATATATACACAACAGACAGATACACTTATATACACTACAGACAGATACACTTATATATACACTACAGACAGATACACTTATATATACACTACAGACAGATACACTTATATATACACTACAGACAGATACACTTATATATACACTACAGACAGATACACTTATATACACTACAGACAGACACACTTATATATACACTACAGACAGATACACTTATATATACACTACAGACAGATACACTTATATACACTACAGACAGACACACTTATATATACACTACAGACAGATACACTTATATATACACTACAGACAGACACACTTATATATACACTACAGACAGATACACTTATATACACTACAGACAGATACACTTATATACACTACAGACAGATACACTTATATACACTACAGACAGATACACTTATATATACACTACAGACAGATACACTTATACACACTACAGACAGATACACTTATATACACTACAGACAGATACACTTATATATACACTACAGACAGATACACTTATATACACTACAGACAGATACACTTATATACACTACAGACAGATACACTTATATACACTACAGACAGATACACTTATATATACACTACAGACAGATACACTTATATACACTACAGACAGACACACTTATATACACTACAGACAGATACACTTATATATACACTACAGACAGACACACTTATATATACACAACAGACAGATACACTTATATACACTACAGACAGATACACTTATATATACACAACAGACAGATACACTTATATATACACAACAGACAGATACACTTATATACACTACAGACAGATACACTTATATACACTACAGACAGATACACTTATATATACACTACAGACAGACACACTTATATACACTACAGACAGATACACTTATATACACTACAGACAGATACACTTATATATACACTACAGACAGATACACTTATATACACTACAGACAGATACACTTATATATACACTACAGACAGACACACTTATATACACTACAGACAGATACACTTATATACACTACAGACAGATACACTTATATATACTACAGACAGACACACTTATATATACACTACAGACAGACACACTTATATACACTACAGACAGACACACTTATATACACTACAGACAGATACACTTATATACACTACAGACAGATACACTTATATATACACTACAGACAGATACACTTATATATACACTACAGACAGACACACTTATATACACTACAGACAGATACACTTATATACACTACAGACAGATACACTTATATATACACTACAGACAGATACACTTATATACACTACAGACAGACACACTTATATATACACTACAGACAGACACACTTATATACACTACAGACAGATACACTTATATACACTACAGACAGATACACTTATATATACACTACAGACAGACACACTTATATACACTACAGACAGATACACTTATATATACACTACAGACAGACACACTTATATATACACTACAGACAGATACACTTATATACACTACAGACAGATACACTTATATACACTACAGACAGATACACTTATATATACACTACAGACAGATACACTTATATACACTACAGACAGATACACTTATATACACTACAGACAGATACACTTATATATACACTACAGACAGATACACTTATATACACTACAGACAGATACACTTATATATACACTACAGACAGATACACTTATATACACTACAGACAGATACACTTATATATACACTACAGACAGATACACTTATATATACACTACAGACAGATACACTTATATATACACTACAGACAGATACACTTATATACACTACAGACAGACACACTTATATACACTACAGACAGATACACTTATATACACTACAGACAGATACACTTATATATACACTACAGACAGATACACTTATATACACTACAGACAGATACACTTATATATACACTACAGACAGATACACTTATATACACTACAGACAGATACACTTATATATACACTACAGACAGATACACTTATATACACTACAGACAGATACACTTATATATACTACAGACAGACACACTTATATATACACTACAGACAGACACACTTATATACACTACAGACAGACACACTTATATACACTACAGACAGATACACTTATATACACTACAGACAGATACACTTATATATACACTACAGACAGACACACTTATATACACTACAGACAGATACACTTATATACACTACAGACAGATACACTTATATATACACTACAGACAGATACACTTATATACACTACAGACAGACACACTTATATACACTACAGACAGATACACTTATATATACACAACAGACAGATACACTTATATACACTACAGACAGATACACTTATATATACACAACAGACAGATACACTTATATACACTACAGACAGATACACTTATATACACTACAGACAGATACACTTATATACACTACAGACAGATACACTTATATATACACTACAGACAGACACACTTATATACACTACAGACAGATACACTTATATACACTACAGACAGATACACTTATATATACACTACAGACAGATACACTTATATATACACTACAGACAGACACACTTATATACACTACAGACAGATACACTTATATACACTACAGACAGATACACTTATATATACACTACAGACAGATACACTTATATACACTACAGACAGATACACTTATATATACACTACAGACAGACACACTTATATACACTACAGACAGATACACTTATATACACTACAGACAGATACACTTATATATACACTACAGACAGACACACTTATATACACTACAGACAGATACACTTATATATACACTACAGACAGACACACTTATATATACACTACAGACAGATACACTTATATACACTACAGACAGATACACTTATATACACTACAGACAGATACACTTATATATACACTACAGACAGATACACTTATATACACTACAGACAGATACACTTATATACACTACAGACAGATACACTTATATATACACTACAGACAGATACACTTATATACACTACAGACAGATACACTTATATATACACTACAGACAGATACACTTATATACACTACAGACAGATACACTTATATATACACTACAGACAGATACACTTATATATACACTACAGACAGATACACTTATATATACACTACAGACAGATACACTTATATACACTACAGACAGACACACTTATATACACTACAGACAGATACACTTATATACACTACAGACAGATACACTTATATATACACTACAGACAGATACACTTATATACACTACAGACAGATACACTTATATATACACTACAGACAGATACACTTATATACACTACAGACAGATACACTTATATATACACTACAGACAGATACACTTATATACACTACAGACAGATACACTTATATATACTACAGACAGACACACTTATATATACACTACAGACAGACACACTTATATACACTACAGACAGACACACTTATATACACTACAGACAGATACACTTATATACACTACAGACAGATACACTTATATATACACTACAGACAGACACACTTATATACACTACAGACAGATACACTTATATACACTACAGACAGATACACTTATATATACACTACAGACAGATACACTTATATACACTACAGACAGACACACTTATATACACTACAGACAGATACACTTATATATACACAACAGACAGATACACTTATATACACTACAGACAGATACACTTATATATACACAACAGACAGATACACTTATATACACTACAGACAGATACACTTATATACACTACAGACAGATACACTTATATACACTACAGACAGATACACTTATATATACACTACAGACAGACACACTTATATACACTACAGACAGATACACTTATATACACTACAGACAGATACACTTATATATACACTACAGACAGATACACTTATATACACTACAGACAGACACACTTATATACACTACAGACATATACACTTATATATACACTACAGACAGATACACTTATATACACTACAGACAGATACACTTATATACACTACGGACAGATACACTTATATACACTACAGACAGATACACTTATATACACTACAGACAGACACACTTATATATACACTACAGACAGATACACTTATATACACTACAGACAGATACACTTATATACACAACAGACAGATACACTTATATACACTACAGACAGACACACTTATATACACTACAGACAGATACACTTATATATACACTACAGACAGATACACTTATATACACTACAGACAGATACACTTATATACACAACAGACAGATACACTTATATACACTACAGACAGACACACTTATATACACTACAGACAGATACACTTATATATACACTACAGACAGATACACTTATATACACTACAGACAGATACACTTATATATACACTACAGACAGATACACTTATATACACTACAGACAGATACACTTATATACACTACAGACAGATGCACTTATATATACACTACAGACAGATACACTTATATACACTACAGACAGATACACTTATATATACAATACAGACAGATACACTTATATACACTACAGACAGATACACTTATATACACTACAGACAGACACACTTATATACACTACAGACAGATACACTTATATATACTACAGACAGATACACTTATATATACTACAGACAGATACACTTATATATACACTACAGACAGATACACTTATATACACTACAGACAGATACACTTATATATACACTACAGACAGATACACTTATATACACTACAGACAGACACACTTACACACACACACTATAGACAGACACACTTACACACACACTACAGACAGATACACTTATATATACACTACAGACAGATACACTTATATATACACTACAGACAGATACACTTATATATACACTACAGACAGATACACTTATATATACACTACAGACAGATACACTTATATACACTACAGACAGATACACTTATATACACAACAGACAGATACACTTATATACACAACAGACAGATACACTTATATACACTACAGACAGATACACTTATATACACTACAGACAGACACACTTACACACACACTACAGACAGATACACTTATATACACTACAGACAGATACACTTATACACACTACAGACAGATACACTTATATACACTACAGACAGATACACGTATATACACTACAGACAGACACACTTATATACACTACAGACAGATACACTTATATACACTACAGACAGACACACTTATATATACACTACAGACAGACACACTTATATACACTACAGACAGACACACTTACACACACACTACAGACAGATACACTTATATACACTACAGACAGATACACTTATATACACTACAGACAGATACACTTATATATACACTACAGACAGATACACTTATATATACACTACAGACAGATACACTTATATACACACTACAGACAGATACACTTATATACACTACAGACAGATACACTTATATACACTACAGACAGACACACTTACACACACACACTACAGACAGATACACTTATATATACACTACAGACAGATACACTTATATACACTACAGACAGATACACTTATACACACTACAGACAGACACACTTATATATACACTACAGACAGATACACTTATATATACACTACAGACAGATACACTTATACACACTACAGACAGATACACTTATACACACTACAGACAGATACACTTATATACACTACAGACAGATACACTTATATACACTACAGACAGATACACTTATACACACTACAGACAGATACACTTATATACACTACAGACAGATACACTTATATACACTACAGACAGATACACTTATATACACTACAGACAGATACACTTATATACACTACAGACAGATACACTTATATATACACTACAGACAGATACACTTATACACACTACAGACAGACACACTTACACACACACACTACAGACAGATACACTTATATATACACTGTCACGATGCCGGCTGGCAGGTAGTGGATCCTCTGTGCCAGAGAGGGATTGGCGTGGACCGTGCTAGTGGATCGGTTCTAAGTCACTACTGGTTTTCACCAGAGCCCGCCGCAAAGCGGGATGGTCTTGCTGCGGCGGTAGTGACCAGGTCGTATCCACTAGCAACGGCTCACCTCTCTGACTGCTGAAGATAGGCGCGGTACAAGGGAGAAGACAGAAGCAAGGTCGGACGTAGCAGAAGGTCGGGGGCAGGCGGCAAGGTTCGTAGTCAGGGTGGATAGCAGAAGTACTGGTACACAGGCTTTAGACACACAAAACGCTTTCACTAGGCACAAGGGCAACAAGATCCGGCAAGGGAGTGCAAGGGAGGAGACCAGATATAGCCAGGGAGCAGGTGGAAGCCAATTAAGCTAATTGGGCCAGGCACCAATCATTGGTGCACTGGCCCTTTAAGTCTCAGGGAGCTGGCGCGCGCGCGCCCTAGAGAGCGGAGCCGCGCGCGCCAGCACATGACAGCAGGGGACGGGAACGGGTAAGTGACCTGGGATGCGATTCGCGAGCGGGCGCGTCCCGCTGTGCGAATCGCATCCCCAACGGCCATGACAGAGCAGCGCTCCCGGTCAGCGGGACCGACCGGGGAGCTGCAGGGAGAAAGACGCCGTGAGCGCTCCGGGGAGGAGCGGGGACCCGGAGCGCTAGGCGTAACAGTACCCCCCCCCTTAGGTCTCCCCTTTTTTTTGTCCGGTGACTGCCTCCCCTGGGATGAGGACACCGGAAAGGAATGGATGGTTTCCTCAATGGCAGGCAGTACAGCAGGAGTAGGAATGGGGAGGGAGGGCAGAGGGTGAAGCTTGGCACGGGGCAGGAAGACACAAGGACGGGAGCCATGAGGGGACACAGAGGCTTGCCTGATGGGACTGGGAGGGGGGGAGAGGCATTTCCTGTGGCAGGCAGAGTCCTTAACGACCTTAGGGGGACCGGATACAGGAGGAACCACAGGGTCACGGCAGGGAGTACTGGGAACCGGTTGAAGGCAGTCCTTGGAACAAGAGGGACCCCAACTCTTGATCTCCCCAGTGGACCAATCCAGGGTTGGGGAATGGTGTTGAAGCCAGGGTAGTCCAAGGAGAATTTCGGAAGTGCAATTGGGGAGGACCAAAAATTCCATTTTCTCGTGATGAGGTCCGATGCACATTAGGAGGGGCACCGTGCGGTAACGCACGGTGCAATCCAACCTGGCTCCGTTGACCGCGGAAATGTGGAGTGGCTTGAACAGACGGGTCACCGGAATGCGGAATTTATTCACCAAGGACTCCCGAATAAAATTCCCAGAGGCACCAGAGCCCAGGCAGGCCACGGCTGAGAGGGAAGAGCTGGCTGAAGTAGAAACCCGTACAGGCACCGTGAGACGTGGAGAAGCCGACTTAGCATCAAGAGACGCCACACCCACGAGAGCTGGGTGTGAGCGTGCGTTTCCCAGACGTGGAGGACGGACAGGACAATCCACCAAAAAATGTTCGGTACTGGCACAGTACAGACAAAGATTCTCTTCCTTACGGCGATTCCTCTCTTCCAGGGTCAGGCGAGACCGATCCACTTGCATGGCCTCCTCGGCGGGAGGCCTAGGCGCAGATTGCAATGGAGACTGTGGGAGAGGTGTCCAGAGATCTAAGTCTTTTTCCTGGCGGAGCTCTTGATGCCTCTCAGAAAAATGCATGTCAATGCGAGTGGCTAGATGAATGAGTTCATGCAGGTTAGCAGGAGTCTCTCGTGCGGCCAGAACATCTTTAATGTTGCTGGATAGGCCTTTTTTAAAGGTCGCGCAGAGAGCCTCATTATTCCAGGATAGTTCAGAAGCAAGAGTACGGAATTGTATGGCGTACTCGCCAACGGAGGAATTACCCTGGACCAGGTTCAGCAGGGCAGTCTCAGCAGAGGAGGCTCGGGCAGGTTCCTCAAAGACACTTCGAATTTCCGAGAAGAAGGAGTGTACAGAGGCAGTGACGGGGTCATTGCGGTCCCAGAGCGGTGTGGCCCATGACAGGGCTTTTCCAGACAGAAGGCTGACTACGAAAGCCACCTTAGACCTTTCAGTAGGAAACTGGTCCGACATCATCTCCAAGTGCAGGGAACATTGCGAAAGAAAGCCACGGCAAAACTTAGAGTCCCCATTAAATTTGTCCGGCAAGGACAGGCGGAGGCTAGGAGTGGCCACTCGCTGCGGAAGGGGTGCAGGAGCTGGCGGAGGAGATGGTTGTTGCTGCTGTAGCTGTGACTGAACTTGCTGTAGTTGTGACTGGAGTTGCTGTGTCATGGTGGTCAAGTACGACAGCTGGTGATCTTGTTGGGCGATCTGACGGGCTTGCTGGGCGACCAGCGTAGGGAGGTCAGAGACAACTGGCAGGGGAACCTCAGCGGGATCCATGGCCGGATCTACTGTCACGATGCCGGCTGGCAGGTAGTGGATCCTCTGTGCCAGAGAGGGATTGGCGTGGACCGTGCTAGTGGATCGGTTCTAAGTCACTACTGGTTTTCACCAGAGCCCGCCGCAAAGCGGGATGGTCTTGCTGCGGCGGTAGTGACCAGGTCGTATCCACTAGCAACGGCTCACCTCTCTGACTGCTGAAGATAGGCGCGGTACAAGGGAGAAGACAGAAGCAAGGTCGGACGTAGCAGAAGGTCGGGGGCAGGCGGCAAGGTTCGTAGTCAGGGTGGATAGCAGAAGTACTGGTACACAGGCTTTAGACACACAAAACGCTTTCACTAGGCACAAGGGCAACAAGATCCGGCAAGGGAGTGCAAGGGAGGAGACCAGATATAGCCAGGGAGCAGGTGGAAGCCAATTAAGCTAATTGGGCCAGGCACCAATCATTGGTGCACTGGCCCTTTAAGTCTCAGGGAGCTGGCGCGCGCGCGCCCTAGAGAGCGGAGCCGCGCGCGCCAGCACATGACAGCAGGGGACGGGAACGGGTAAGTGACCTGGGATGCGATTCGCGAGCGGGCGCGTCCCGCTGTGCGAATCGCATCCCCAACGGCCATGACAGAGCAGCGCTCCCGGTCAGCGGGACCGACCGGGGAGCTGCAGGGAGAAAGACGCCGTGAGCGCTCCGGGGAGGAGCGGGGACCCGGAGCGCTAGGCGTAACATACACTACAGACAGACACACTTACACACACACACTACAGACAGATACACTTATACACACTACAGACAGATACACTTATATACACTACAGACAGATACACTTATATATACACTACAGACAGATACACTTATACACACTACAGACAGATACACTTATATACACTACAGACAGATACACTTATATATACACTACAGACAGATACACTTATATACACTACAGACAGATACACTTATATACACTACAGACTGATACACTTATATACACTACAGACAGACACACTTACACACACACACTACAGACAGATACACTTATACACACTACAGACAGATACACTTATACACACTACAGACAGATACACTTATATATACACTACAGACAGATACACGTATATACACTACAGACAGATACACTTATATACACTACAGACAGATACACTTATATACACTACAGACACACTTACACACACACACACACTACAGACAGACACACTTACACACACACACTACAGACAGACACACTTACACACACACACTACAGACAGACACACTTATATACACTACAGACAGACACACTTACACACACACATACTACAGACAGACACACTTACACACACACACTACAGACAGACACACTTACACACACACTACAGACAGACACACTTACACACACTACAGACAGACACACTTATATACACTACAGACAGACACACTTATATATACACTACAGACAGATACACTTACATACACATCATTCACAGATGGGGAAGGGGCTTTCCCCCAGAAAGCGTGACATCATCTGAAGCCATATAGGGGAGAACGTCCTCCCTCACTCTGCTACACATGCGACCCAGACCAGTTCAGTTGTGTGAGATGAGCTATGATTGGCTACGGCTACACCCCCCCCCCCCTCAGCACTCCAGACTGCATTTCCTGATTTTGGACTTCAGGAGGAGTCCAAAGTCTGTGCAAGAGATGGGGGACATGTGGAGGGAGACACCTAGTGGCAGCTTTTTCAAACACAAATAAAACTTAGAAAACTTTTTTTTTTTTAAACAAAGTATATTAGAATTTTTTTTTGTTTACCATGAGTAAATAGCAAAGTTACTTTTAATGAGAGTGCCCATTTAACTGACAAAACACTATGCCAGGAAACAGAACAGTAAGACACAGTGAATTCACACTGCACAACCCTATGTTTACCAGAGCGATAGACTTCCACTAGAGGAGAGAGTCGCCTACACAGAGCAGGTGCCAGACTATTTTATGCCCTGGGCAGGATCATCTACTTGCAACCCCCCCCCCCCCACACACACACACTCCAATAAAAAAATAAAAAAAATACTTAGATTTTTTAAAATAGGTGAAAGTTCAGGAGTATAATACAGGAAAAACTCAGGATCAGTACAGGATAAGTAATGTAATGTATGTACACAGTGACCCCCACCAGCAGAATAGTGAGTATAGCTCAGGAGTATAATACAGGAAAAACTCAGGATCAGTACAGGATAAGTAATGTAATGTATGTACACAGTGATCTCACCAGCAGAATAGTGAGTACAGCTCTGGAGTATAATACAGGAAAAACTCAGGATCAGTACAGGATAAGTAATGTAATGTATGTGACCTCACCAGCAGAATAGTGAGTACAGCTCTGGAGTATAATACAGGAAAAACTCAGGATCAGTACAGGATAAGTAATGTAATGTATGTACACAGTACATTAAGTATATATTATATAGGACACTACATACACTGCTCAAAAACATAAAGGGAACACTTAAACACCACAATGTAACTCCAAGTCAATGACACTTCTGTGAAATCCCACTGTCCACTCAGGAAGAACACTGATTGACAATCAATTTCACATGGAACAGACAACAGGTGGAAATTATAGGCAATTAGCAAGACACCCCAATAAAGGAGTGGTTCTGCAGGTGGTGACCAAAGGCCACTTCTCAGTTCCTATGCTTCCTGGCTGATGTTTTGGTCACTTTTTAATGCTGGCAGTGCTTTCCCTCTAGTGGTAGCATGTAGAAAAAACACAACACAACCCCGTAAGTTGTGCTTAGAGACCCAGGCACAACACTGGTAAAGAGTATTCCAAAATGCAGCCAGTCCCACCACCGCAACGGTGTAGCATTTGTAACAAAAACCTCCAGACTCCAAAAGGACTTAGATCGGTGCAGAATGGACAGGAGCAATATAGACAAAGGTAGATTTATTCTGGAACAACGCGTTTCAACGCCGGAACAGGCGTCTTTTTCAAGTTCACACACTTGAAAAAGACTTGAAAAACTTGAAAAAGATGCCTGTTCCGGCGTCGAAACGCGTTGTTCCAGAATGAATCGACCTCTAGTGGTAGCATGAGACGGAGTCTACAACCCACACAAGTGGCTCAGGTAGTGCAGCTCATCCAGGGTGGCACATCAATGCGAGCTGTGGCAAGAAGGTTTGCTGTGTCTGTCACCGTAGTGTCCAGAGCATGGAGGCGCTACCAGGAGACAGGCCAGTACATCAGGAGACATGGAGGAGGCCGTAGGAGGGCAACAACCCAGCAACAGGACCACTACCTCCGCCTTTGTGCAAGGAGGAGCAGGAGGAGCACTGCCAGAGCCCTGCAAAATGACCTCCAGCAGGACACAAATGTGCATGTGTCCACTCAAACGGTCAGAAACAGACTCCATGAGGGTGGTATGAGGGCCCGACGTCCACAGGTGGGGGTTGTGCTTACAGCCCAACACCGGGCAGGACGTTTGGCATTTGCCAGAGAACACCAAGATTGGCAAATTCTCCACTGGTGCCCTGTGCTCTTCACAGAAGAAAGCAGGTTCACACTGAGCACATGTGATAGTCTGGAGACGCCGTGGAGAACGTTCTGCTGCGGTTGTGCATGTTTCTTCTCTGCCCTATTGCATTTGCTAGATCCCCGCGTTCCTTCTCTCGCAGAGCATTATCAGATTTCCACCGGTGACAATTTAGTTGATCTGCAGCTGTTCTGACGTGTACACAGCGGTGGATTAACCTCATTACTGCAAGGGAAAACCTGACCTGGGATCCGCCACTGATGGAAACCATCAAATTCGCCAGTGCGAGGTGTGCCAAGGTGCCACAAAATCTACGCCACTGATAAAGTGGCACAAATCTCCACTCTACGGTAAATGTATTGGGTTGCAGATGGCCACTCTTCCGCTCGATAAGCCCAGCCTACGGTTTTCACACTTTTTTTTTTCTTTGCGCAAATGTAACTTGCACATTGGGTTCTAGATGTAGCCAGCCTCATCTTGCATTAAAGGGTTATAAAGTAAAAAAATAAAAAATACCCTATTCATAGGACTGGGGTCAGGGCTGTCGGGGTATGCTGGAAGTTGTAGTTTTGCAACAGCTGGAGGTACTCTTGTTAGGAAACACTGCCATAGACAATGCATGGAGCAGCAGACGGGAGCTCCGGAGATATTTGAGAGATGTACCTGGGTATCTCCAGCGCTCCCATTGACAAGTATTTCCCAACCAGAGTCCCTTCCCCTAGTGCCAAACTACAACTTCCAGCATGCCCGTACATCTGGAGGCACCCTGGTTGGGAAACACTGCCATAGATGATGCATGGAGCGGCAGACAGGAGTGCCGGAGATACTGGGTATCCCCAGCGTTTCTATAGATCAGTGTTTCCCACACTCCAACAGCTGGAGGCACCCTGGTTGGAAAGCATTGGTCTATGGGAGCACTGCCTAAGACAATGGATGGACAGGACGCCTCCAGCTGTTGCAAAAATACAATTCCCAGCATGCCCGGACAGTCAAAGGCTGTCCTGGCATGCTGGAAGTTGTAGTTCTTCAACAGCTGGAGGCACCCTGGTTGGGAAGCATTGGTCTATGGGAGCACTGCCTAAGACAATGCATGGACAGGGTGCCTCCAGCTGTTGCAGAAGTTTTGCAACAGCTGGAGGCCCTGTGGTTGGAAAACACTGCCATAGACAATGCATGGAGCGGCACACAGCACATGCCATCTGCCGATCAGTTGATTTAAAAAACCAAAATTGTTTTCCACCGAAGTACCCCTTTAAGCCGTGGCCACATCTGTACACCTGACCTTGGATGTTCCAGATATAAGTCACCCCCTAAGAGCCGCCGGCAGGAGTCCCACCGCCCGCCGCACACCGATACCCATCAAACCTCCACCGAGCTCACAGATTCCATAGGAAAAAAACATTGGCAGCGCCGGCGTTTATTCATCGAAATATCCCCCAGCTAGAAGTGTTGTGTTCTGCTTCCACGTACTGCCGCGTCCCCGCATTCTGTATACCTTGGACCGGAGAACACACTTTTAAATATATTTTCTTTATTTTATTACAGAGCGTTCACATGGAGCTGACACAGGGCCAGGGATTCAGATGCAGCGGCCCATTCCGCTCCTGCGAGGGCTTTATTTTCCTATTAAACCGTACACTGTGATATTTTATTACTAGGACGGTTTACAACCATTTTATACGTTTCCTAACCCTGCTGCTGCTGCTGCTGCACCTCTCAGGTCTCCACCAGTATGGAGGCTGGATGGAGACATTGTTCTGGATTACACAGGAGGGGACACAATAGTATCTAAGTATTAAAAAAAACAAGGGGACAGGGTTCTTCTATATTACAGTGCGGTATTCTTGGAACCCAGTGAAGGCAAACGCTTTATGTTCTCCTGAAATACTCTGTGCTGACAGGGAGGGTCAGTATGTTCTGTCCTCATATTATCACAGACGTGGATCGGTCGTTTCCTCCCAGGGGTGAATCTCGCCTTTCTGCTGTTTGAGGTGAACTTAAGTACGACGTCCCCTATAAATATTTATATATATTTATTCAACTTCTTCTATTATATTTTCATTCCTTGATGTATTTATTTATCTAATATATATATATATATATATATATATATATATTTATTTATATTCACTTAGTTTTTTTTATTAATATATATGTATATATATATATATATTCATAATTATTTATTTTACTTTTTTTATATTTATTTATTTTTTCATTCACACACACAAATATATTTTTAAAATGTATATTTATTTATTCTATATATATATATATATATATATATATATATATTGTGTGTGTGTGTATATATATATATATATAAATATATATATATATATATATATATATATATATATATATATATATATATATATATATATATACAGCAACAGAAGAATGCAGCAGCACACTGCCAGCACAAGGATATAGGTGAAACATGAACATGCAGATAAAACATGGAGAGCTATACAGCTATGGTGTAAAATATGCAAATGTGAAACTATGAAATAGTGAGACACTTAGCTCGCAAATTTGTCTCCGCCGGCAGTCAAATAGCTTGGACCGTCCCACCGCAATAAGGTGGCCTCATTGGGACGGACCCTACACTGTGAATATGCCTCTGTGTGAACAGTTCAGTAAGCATGGCAGGATCTGGAACATCCAAGACACCTTATATACACACCTGATAGAGGTGGGTGGGGTGCAGGAGCCAACATGGAGGTAGCCACTCCCCCGTATGTGCAATACAGACAAAGAATAAGTCAGCCAGCACTTTAGTTGATACCAAACTATTATATGGACCTGGCCTACAGGTGCACGCTACTAGGCTAGATATACAGCAACAGAAGAATGCAGCAGCACACTGCCAGCACAAAGATATAGCTGCATTCTTAGCCTAGTAGCATGCACCTGCAGGCCAGGTCCATATAATAGTTTGGTATCAACTAAAGTGCTGGCTGACTTATTCTTTGTCTATATATATATATATATATATATATATATATATATATACAGTGGTCCCTCAAGTTGCAATATTAATTGGTTCCAGGACGACCATTGTATGTTGAGACCATAACTCTATGGAAACCTGGTAATTGGTTCTGAAGCAACCAATATAGGAAAAAGTGAGGATTAAAGAAAAATAAGTAGATAACTAATATAGATAAAGCAAATCCTTACATATAAAAGTAATAAAGATCTGCTGGGAGCTGTAATCACTGTCTATGTAGAGGACAGGAGCTTCTTCAGGGTGCTGTACAGAACACACAGTGTCCAAAAAAAGTTAAATGGAGCCGTCCTCACCTGGTGTCCAAAGGAGCAGCTAACCCTGGTACAGGTAAAGAGTACAGAACATGTAATACCTCCCTGTACTGTAGGGGGCACTACCAGACACCAGTCAGTGCATAAACTTCAGTAATACAGGTAAAGAGTACAGAACATGTAATACCTTCCTGTACTGTAGGGGGCGCTACCAGACAGCAGTCAGTGCATACACTTCAGTAATAGAGGTAAAGAGTACAGAACATGAAATACCTCCCTGTACTATAGGGGGCGCTACCAGACACCAGTCAGTGCATGTACTTCAGTAATACAGGTAAAGAGTAGTACAGAACATGTAATACCTCCCTGTACTGTAGGGGGCGCTACCAGACACCAGTCAGTGCATGTACTCCAGTAATACAGGTAAAGAGTACAGAACATGTAATACCTCCCTGTACTGTAGGGGGCGCTACCAGTCACCAGTCAGTGCATGCACTTCAGTAATACAGGTAAAGAGTAGTATAGAACATGTAATACCTCCCTGTACTGTAGGGGGCGCTACCAGCTGTCAGTCAGTGCATGCACTTTAGGAATACAGGTAAAGAGTACAGAACATGTACTACCTCCCTGTACTGTAGGGAGCGCTACCAGACACCAGTCAGTGCATACACTTCAGTAATACAGGTAAAGAGTAGTACAGAACATGTATTACCACCCTGTACTGTAGGGAGCGCTACCAGACACCAGTCAGTGCATGCACTTCAGTAATACAGGTAAAGAGTAGTACAGAACATGTAATACCTCCCTGTACTGTAGGGGGTGCTACCAGACACCAGTCAGTGCATACACTTCAGTAATACAGGTAAAGAGTACAGAACATGTAATACCTCCCTGTACTGTAGGGGGCTCTACTAGACACCAGTCAGTGCATGCACTTCAGTAATACAGGTAAAGAGTAGTACAGAACATGTAATACCTCCCTGTACTGTAGGGGGCGCTACCAGACACCAGTCAGTGCATGCACTTTAGGAATACAGGTAAAGAGTACAGAACATGTAATACCTCCCTGTACTGTAGGGGGCGCTACTAGATACCAGTCAGTGCATACACTTCAGTAATACAGGTAAAGAGTAGTACAGAACATGTAATACCTCCCTGTACTGTAGGGGGCGCTACCAGACACCAGTCAGTGCATGCACTTCAGTAATACAGGTAAAGAGTAGTACAGAACATGTAATACCTCCCTGTACTGTAGGGGGCGCTACCAGACACCAGTCAGTGCATACACTTCAGTAATACAGGTAAAGAGTACAGAACATGTAATACCTCCCTGTACTGTAGGGGGCTCTACCAGACACCAGTCAGTGCATGCACTTCAGTAATACAGGTAAAGAGTAGTACAGAACATGTAATACCTCCCTGTACTGTAGGGGGCACTACCAGACACCAGTCAGTGCATGCACTTCAGTAATACAGGTAAAGAGTAGTACAGAACATGTAATACCTCCCTGTACTGTAGGGGGCGCTACCAGACACCAGTCAGTGCATACACTTCAGTAATACTGGTAAAGGGTACATGTGGTAGCCCTTGGGGGGTGTATGGTAGTGGTGGTATGGTATAGGTATATAAGGGGTTAATGTTAACCCTAGAAGAGTTTGTGATGCCAGGCTGAGGGCTGGTATGCTGAATCAGTTTTCCGGCCTATCGCCGCCCCTCCCAGTAACGATAGGTGCATAAAATAACTGAAGGTCCACAAGGAGAATTGAACTTGAACTGGAACAACTTTTACTGAAGCACTTGCAATGTCCAAGTACAGTAACAGTCTCACATAACAGTCTTGAAGTTGCTTAGTGACTGGCAGAAGTAAAGGATGTTGGATTAGACATATAGTCTCTGGATTTTAGGGAGAGATTTGCAGATCTGTCCGGATTTAGGCGAGTTATTAGGTCCGGTGGTACTGCAGAGTGTTTGGGAGATGATACACTCCATGTTTGTAATGGCTCAGCCGTCGCCGCAAGGCTCGGGCCTAACTCACTGCGATAATTGCTGTACAGGTCTTCTGTCATCAAGAGCACAGAAGCAAGAGAGCGAAACATGGCCGCCGCTCCATTATATGGGCAGGGGGTGTGGCAAATCTGATTGGTCCGAACATTTGCCACCCACCATTACAAGGTGTGATGGGATTGCTTACGTCACAAGATCTATACGCATTATAAAACCAAAACAAGGCTAGAGATACCAAAGTGCGGCCTGGAACGCATCCAGAGTGAGGCTTGGAACGCATCACATGACCCGAAGGCCCTGTGACACCTTGGAAACAAGTAATTAACCATTTATTTACATTTATACTATACTATTTACATTATCTATGTATAAATTACTAATTATACATTAGGATAGGGGCGACTAGGGGTAGACTAACTAATAGGGAACCCTAAGTCCTAGGGACTCTGGCTATGGGGACCCATAAATAAATAAGAACCATATGAAATGCGGTACTGGGACACCACAAACCCCCTTACTAAAGATAAGTCAGCCTCGACGTCTGTCCCCTGAGACAGAGGGACTAGGACTAGCATTAGAACAGCATGCTATAGAACAGGATGATTTGTACTTTTGCTATACATCCTGAGTAGACTAAACACATTTTGATGCTATCTAGACATTTGAAGGCTATCTAGACATTTAAATGCTATCTAGACATTTGAATGCTATCTAGACATTTGAGTGCTATCTAGACATTTGAGTACTATCTAGACAGTTGAGTGCTATCTAGACATTTGAGGAAGCTATCTATCCTTTAGTTTCTAGCTTCCTATATAACTTTATAAACCTTATGATACATTTTGAGGCTAAACTGAATATTAGCATATACCTCTATACATAAGGTTAACTAGATATTAGTACAGCTCTATTTACCTTTTGCATCAAGCTGACTAGACATTTTGTTATTATCTCGTATTTTATTCTCCAAACAATAAGTTACACGAAAGGTATACTGGCTAGCCGGAAGCTAGGTCACAGTAAGGGTGGCTGCTAGGGTCTATCGACTACACGCTACTTACTCCTAGAGCACTTTCAAAACAACCTATCCAGGTTATTCTAAGAATTACGTGTTTATTTTCTGTATTTGCAAGAGCACCTACTGGCCAGGCAGAGCATCTCACACACGCAGTGAATAAAGAAAAGAAGAAGTGTAGCTAACAGTGGCAGGAATTGGGTATAAGTATGCTACAATTCCTTAAGTGTTACTTAAGTGAGATATTTATTTGTTTTTGCGTATGTACTAGAGAAATTTTGAAATAGTACATTAAGTGAGTAATCTAGGGTACTATGTGCAAGTACTATTTGAAAGGGAATCCTCCCTACCATTTTTGGTTGATCCATTTGTGTAGCAGGAAAACTATGTTGTTGTCGGTCAAGCAGCACTGGTGTGGGTGGCAGCATTCTTCTGACTTGCGTTGGGGACCTCATTGGTGGGATACCAGGAGCACAACCTTCCTGTTGGTCAAGTGGCGGTGGTGGTGTTGCAGGCTCTGACATTCTTTTATTGAGTGCGTTGGCCCTTTAAATGAAGCTTGTATCTGTATGTCCTGTATCTGTATATCTTTGGGCTCCGGCAAGATGGCCGCCGCACCGCAGACTTCGGTGGGCGGAGTTTCTGAATCCTGCGCGCGGGAAGGCCTCGCGCCGGTTTTAACTCTTTTCAACGCGGATTGCAGCTCCGCTGTACTCTTCGCCTCCCCCCTTACTTTTCGTGGGGCCCCCTTGTAACGTTCGCCACACGCGCCATTCTTATACATTAAACACAGTCTCTTTCTGGGGAGGAGTGCACTTTCACTAGTGACAATATTAGGCACACACCCGAATCTTGTTCGTGCAACGCCAAAAAGGCTTTGTGGTAGCCATTGGGGGGTGTATGGTAGTGGTGGTATGGAATAGGTATATAAGTGGTTAATGTTAACCCTAGAAGAGTTTGTGACGCCAGGCTGAGGGCTGGTATGCTGAATCAGTGTTCCGGCCTATTGCCACCCTTCCCAGTAACGATAGGTGCACAAAATAACTGAAGGTCCACAAGGAGAATTGAACTTGAACTGGAACAACTTTTACTGAAGCACTTGCAATGTCCAAGTACAGTAACAGTCTCATATAACAGTCTTGAGGTTGCTTGGTGACTGGCAGAAGTTACGGACCTTGGATTAGACATATAGTCTCTGGATTTTAGGGAGAGATTTGCAGATCCGTCCGGATTTAGGGGAGTTATTAGGTCCGGTGGTACTGCAGAGTGTTTGGGAGATGATACACTCTATGTTAGTAATGGCTCAGCCGTCGCCGCAAGGCTCGGGCCTAACTCACTGCGGTAATTACTGTACAGGTCTTCTCTCATAAAGAGCACAGGAGCAAGAGAGCGAAACATGGCCGCCGCTCCCTTATATGGGCAGGGGGCGTGGCAAATCTGATTGGTCCGAATGTTTGCCACCCACCATTACAAGGCGTGATGGGATTGCTTACGTCACAAGATCTCTACACATTATAAAACCAAAACGAGGCTAGAGATACCAAAGTGAGGCCTGGAACGCATCCAGAGTGAGGCTTGGAACGCATCACATGACCCGAAGGCCCTGTGACACCATGGAAACAAGTAATTAACCATTTATTTACATTTATACTTTTCTATTTACATTATCTATGTATAAATTACTAATTAAACATTAGGATAGAGGCGACTAGCGGTAGACTTACTAATAGGGAACCCTAAGTCCTAGGGCTATGGGGATCCATAAATAAATAAGTACCGTATGAAATGCGGTACTGGGACACCACATACAGAACATGTAATACCTCCCTGCTCTGTAGGGAGCACTACCAGACACCAGTCAGTGCATGCACTTCAGTAATACAGGTAAAGAGTAGTACAGAACATGTAATACCTCCCTGTACTGTAGGGGGTGCTACCAGACACCAGTCAGTGCATGCACTTCAGTAATACAGGTAAAGAGTACAGAACATGTAATACGTACTGTAGGAGGCGCTACAAGACACCAGTCAGTGCATACACTTCCTTAATACAGGTAAAGAGTAGTACAGAACATGTAATACCTCCCTGTTCTGTAGGGGGCACTACCAGACACCAGTCAGTGCATGCACTTCAGTAATACAGGTAAAGAGTACAGAACATGTAATACTTCCCTGTACTGTAGGGGGTGCTACCAGACACCAGTCACTGCATGTACTTCAGTAATACAGGTAAAGAGTACAGAACATGTAATACCTCCCTGTACTGTAGGGGGCGCTACCAGACACCGGTCAGTACATGCACTTCAGTAATACAGGGGTTTTACCAGTGAATGCCCATTCTGATTGGTCAGATCTTCCGGCCTTTGACACGTTTCACAGATCTGGACTGTCTGTACATTGTATGTTGAGTCTGGTTTCAAGTTACAATGGTCCAGAGTTGAGGGATCACTGTATATATAACTTTTTATTATTATTTATATTCATTTGTTATTTTTTTTATATTCATTTGTTATATCAGGTGTGTATATAAGGTGTCTTGGATGTTCCAGATCCTGCCATGCTTACTGAACTGTTCTCACAGAGGCATATTCACAGTGTAGGGTCCGTCCCAATGAGGCTACCTTATCGCGGTGGGACGGTCCAAGCTATTTGACCGTCGGCGGAGACAAATTTGCGAGCTAAGTGCCTCACTATCTCATAGTTTCACATTTGCATCTATTACACCATAGCTGTATAGCTCTCCATGTTTTATCTGCATGTTCATGTTGCACCTATATCCTTGTGCTGGCAGTGTGCTGCTGTATTCTTCTGTTGCTAGATAGATATATAGATATATATATATATATTTATGTTATTTATAATTATTTCCTCTTTTTTATATTTATTAATCTGTTTATTTGTTCATTTACACACACACACACACACACACACACACACACACATATATATATTTTTTTTAAATGTTCATTTATGTATTTATTTATACACCATCACTGTGAGCTGTACTTTTCACCAGTAGAACGTTTGCATAGTTTTGACTTTTAGATCACTTTATTCCTTCTTTCTTTCTGGGATGTGTTGTGACCATAAACTATAAATCATAAATTTTGGGGTTTGGAATGATTTTGTATTTCTGCCATTGACTGCGCAGAATCAGAAATGTGATAATTTTATAGTTCTTACATATTTTTTTTTCTTACAAAGCTGTCATATAGAAGAATAATGCCTCCATATGCTACTCACTAAGTCTTGCAGATTCTTTACATGCCTTTTTTATGTGTCTAGTTTCAGTATTTGGGTCACAAATCCCTCTGTTCTGCTGCTCACTCATTCTGACACCCACTGCTCAGGAAGGGGCATGTCCAAGGCAAGCACTGAGCCTGCCCTCACTCACCATGCATTCACTTCCTCCCTGAGTCTGCTGTGCTGTCCTGGTCTCTTCATCCAATCACTGCAGGCTGCTCTGTAACCTTCTTAGCCCCGCCCTCCCTTCTTTGACTTTGCCCCAGCCTGTGCTTCAGCTGGGACAAAGATGATGGACAGGACATGATTATGTTCTGGATGGTATGGGGACACCTAGAGGTCTTTTTTTTAATTTAATTTTTATTTTTTATAAGCCATGATTTCTATAAAAAGGAGATACATTTTTTCTTCATGAAGTGTATTAGAAAGGTTAATGTTTGCCAAGATGTAGGACATATAAAAAGATTTTAAACTTGGCAGTGCTCATTCAACACTTTTTTTTAGCCCCCCCCCCCCCCAGTGACCTTTTATAAACAATCATTAGATTGCTTAGAACTATTAATGAAAATGTGAGCCAAAAATAGTCTAAATGTCCCCATTAGGATCTGTTGCCACTGCGGCTGGGGGCAAGTCCTTGGCTAGGTTTTACTTGCCCCCTTTGTGCACCCCCTTCTGATTGTCCGAGGCTACTAATTTAAGTTACCTCTTTGCAGATGCGCCCCTGCTTCTTCCCACATGATCCGTACACTCTTCTCCTGAAATACTCTGCACAGCTGGGGACCCTCCTTCTTCCCTCATGCCATTCTCAGAATATGACATCTTGAGTAGTCCTGTCCTAACAAAAATACATACAACATGATGGGAAAGTTCTCTGTGCTCTCACAAGATCGGCATACTCCTCTCCTGAAATACTCTGTGCTGCTGAGTAGAAGTGAGCCCTGTTCCTATCTCCAAATAGCTTAATGGGGTACTCCACTGGAAGACAATTTTTTAAATCAACTGATGCCAGAAAGTTAAACAGGTTTGTAAATTACTTCTATTTAAAAATCTTAATCCTTCTTGTACTTATCAGCTGCTGTATGTTCCAGAGGAAGTTCTTTTCTTTTGGAATTTCCTTTCTGTCTGACCACAGTGCTCTCTGCTGACACCTCTGTCCATGTCAGGAACTGTCCAGAGCAGGAGAGGTTTGCTATGGGGATTTGCTCCTACTATGGACAGTACCTAATATGGACAGAGGAGTCAGCAGAGAGCACTGTGGTCAGACAGAAAGGAAATTAAAAAAGAAAAGAACTTTCTCTGGAACATACAGCAGCTGATAAGTACAAGAAGGATTAAGATTTTTAAATAGAAGTAATTTACAAATCTGTTTAACTTTCTGGCACCAGTTGATTTGGATAGGGAATGAGGTGTTTTAAGACCTTTAAGACCTTCCATTTGTTCTCGATTCCAGACAGATCACTGTCCTATAAGATAAATACATTGTTCTCCTGAAATACTCTGTGCTGCTGAGTCTCTGCTCCATCCACTTTGTAACCCTCCAAGACAGTGTTTCCCGACCAGGGTGCCTTCAGCTTTTGCAAATGCAGTTTATAACCCTTATAAGACTGTGTTTCCCAAACCAGGGTGCCTTCAGCTGTTGCAAACCTACAACTCCCAGCATGCCCGGACAGCTGAAGGCTGACCGGGCATGCTGGGATTTGTAGGTTTGCAACAGCTGGGGGCACCTTGGTTGATTAACACTGCCTTAAGATCTCTTGAAATACTCTGCTGAGACTCTGCTCCATCCAGTTTATAACCATCCAAGACAGTGTTTCCCAACCAGGGTGCCTCCAGCTGTTGCAAATCCAGTTTATAACCCTATAATACAGTGTTTCCCAAACCAGGGTGCCTCCAGCTGTTGCAAAACTACAACTCCCAGCATGCTTGGACAGCCGAATGCTGACCGGTCATGCTGGGAGTTGCAGTTTTGCAACAGCTGGAGGCACCTTGGTTGGATAACACTGCCTTAAGATAAATACACTGCTCTCCTGAAATCCTCTGTGCTGCTGAGACTCTGCTCCATGCAGTTTATAACCCTATAAGACAGTGTTTTCCAAACCAGGGTGTCTCCAGCTGTTGCAAAACTACAACTCCCAGCATGCCATGATTTGTGTTGTAGTTTTGCAACAGCGCGAGGCACCTTAGTTGGATGACACTTCCCTAAAACCTTCCACTTGTTCTTCATCCCTCTTTTTATATAATAACACTTGCCCCTGGACTTCGCAGTTGTCCCTAGAATACTCCCTCTCCTGAAATACTCTGTAACGCTGTTAGCAATTTCTTCTGCTGCTCGGAGCTTTCTATTTTGCTTTATGATTTTGTGTTTTATTTGAAAACAGGAATCTGAATCAATGATCCCCCCATGGACAACCCATAGACCATACCAAATCCCCCTTTGTGGGGGCAGAAATAGAGACACCCTAGATCTTCACCTCTGTTAGCAGAGAAGGAGTCTGTTTGGTCTATAGAGCCCCGTGCTGCCCCCTGTCTATTGTTTCCTCGGGACGTGTCCCTATGGACATTTGCCAGAGTTAAGTTAATATTTGGCGCGGTCCCTTTCTCCTCATAGTTTGGATTCCTGTTCTTTCCCTCATGCTCTCACTTTCGGGGGTGTCACTCGTTACAGTGTGTCAGCGTCTGTTTAATGTCGCCCTGTCCACCAATCATTACTCAGACTCCATCCTGAGTAACAGGAACGTCCACTACATGAATGCGAAAACGCTAAAAAAATCAGCGCCAGGAATTCACTGCCCGAGCCAAACGCTTTCCGCCATCACAATGACCTACAAATGACAACACCCCCGAGTAGTGTCCAGAAGATCTCCACCCAAACTTCCTCTCAGCGGGGAGTATTATACCGTAGTAGTTATATTCTTGTATATAGGGGCAGTATTATAGTAGTTATATTCTTGTATATAGGAGCAGTATTATAGTAGTTATATTCTTGTATATAGGAGCAGTATTATAGTAGTTATATTCTTGTACATAGGAGCAGTATTATAGGAGTTATATTCTTGTACATAGGAGCAGTATTATAGTAGTTATATTCTTGTATATAGGAGACAGTATTATAGTAGTTATATTCTTGTATATAGGAGACAGTATTATAGTAGTTATATTCTTGTATATAGGAACAGTATTATAGTAGTTATATTCTTGTATATAGGAGACAGTATTATAGTAGTTATATTCTTGTATATAGGAGACAGTATTATAGTAGTTATATTCTTGTATATAGGAACAGTATTATAGTAGTTATATTCTTGTATATAGGAGACAGTATTATAGTAGTTATATTCTTGTATACAGGAGACAGTATTATAGTAGTTATATTCTTGTATATAGGAGACAGTATTATAGTAGTTATATTCTTGTACATAGGAGCAGTATTATAGGAGTTATATTCTTGTACATAGGAGCAGTATTATAGTAGTTATATTCTTGTATATAGGAGACAGTATTATAGTAGTTATATTCTTGTATATAGGAGACAGTATTATAGTAGTTATATTCTTGTATATAGGAACAGTATTATAGTAGTTATATTCTTGTATATAGGAGACAGTATTATAGTAGTTATATTCTTGTATACAGGAGACAGTATTATAGTAGTTATATTCTTGTACATAGGAGCAGTATTATAGTAGTTATATTCTTGTATATAGGAGACAGTATTATAGTAGTTATATTCTTGTATATAGGAGACAGTATTATAGTAGTTATATTCTTGTATATAGGAGCAGTATTATAGTAGTTATATTCCTGTATATAGGAGCAGTATTATAGTAGTTATATTCTTGTATATAGGATACAGTATTATAGTAGTTATATTCTTGTATATAGGAGCAGTATTATAGTAGTTATATTCTTGTACATAGGAGCAGTATTATAGTAGTTATATTCTTGTATATAGGGGGCAGTATTATAGTAGTTATATTCTTGTATATAGGGGCAGTATTATAGTAGTTGTATTCTTGTATATAGAAGCAGTATTATAGTAGTTATATTCTTGTATATAGGAGCAGTATTATAGTAGTTATATTCTTGTACATAGGAGCAGTATTATAGTAGTTATGTTCTTGTATATAGGGGGCAGTATTATAGTAGTTATATTCTTGTATATAGGGGCAGTACTATAGTAGTTGTATTCTTGTATATAGAAGCAGTATTATAGTAGTTATATTCTTGTATATAGGGGGCAGTATTATAGTAGTTATATTCTTGTATATAGGAGCAGTAGTATAGTAGTTATATTCTTGTATATAGGGGGCAGTATTATAGTAGTTATATTCTTGTATATAGGAGCAGTAGTATAGTAGTTATATTCTTGTATATAGGAGGCAGTATTATAGTAGTTATATTCTTGTATATAGGAGCAGTATTATAGTAGTTATATTCTTGTATATAGGAGCAGTATTATAGTAGTTATATTCTTATATATAGGGGGCAGTATTATAGTAGTTATATTCTTGTATATAGGAGCAGTGTTATAGTAGTTATATTCTTGTATATAGGGGCAGTATTATAGTAGTTATATTCTTGTATATAGGAGGCAGTATTATAGTAGTTATATTCCTGTATATAGGGGGCAGTATTATAGTAGTTATATTCTTGTATATAGGAGGCAGTATCATAGTAGTTATATTCTTGTATATAGGGGCCGTATTATAGTAGTTATATTCTTGTACATATGGGCAGTATTATAGTAGTTACATTCTGGTACATATGAGACAGTATTATGGTAGTTACTTATTAAGTAGAAAAATTATGAAATAAATATTTGGCAGAAGAATCGTTAAAATCCTGAATTGACCGCTGTTATCATCTTTCCCCTCTTGTTCCTCTATTAGTGAGTTGAACATTCCTTGATTCTCACATTCTTACACCGCTACATATATTTTCACTTGTGTTTATCAAAAAGCTAAAGGAGATTTCACATAAAAGCCCATGGAACAAGTCCTGTGATGTTGAGGGTTCGCCACGCCGCAGCACATTGGAGATACTTGCTGTCAGATTAGACACAAATAGGGGAGATTCTAGGACATTAACAGGATATTAGACGCCATAATTCACACATTAACTTCTAATTATTCTAAAACCTCTAATTTCTGCCGAACATGAATAAAAAAAATTAAAATATTAAAAATTGTGGAGAGAAGGAGAACGAGGAGGAAACATCTGGGAGACCGTCCAACCCAATGTATTATAATGGAATGAGTCAGGGACGGAGATTTGATGTTTTTATTACAAAATGAATAATGTCTGGAGAACTCGCTCTGCATTTTCCATAGAAGCTTCTGAAACAATTAAGCTCCGGGGCTTGGTATTAACCAAACGTTTCTGCTCCAGTAACCAATAATGTCTATAGTTTTGTTGGTGGATCAGATGTCCGTCTTAGGATAACTGCGGGCTTTGGTTTTGTTCCCTTTACATTATTAAAACTAATGTTGGTTCATGTAATACATGAAGAGAAATTCTACCAAAGCTTCTAAGGCTTAGGAGGCCTACAGAACACCTAGGTCCTTCCAAATGGGGAATGGTGGAAGATCCCAGCTGGTGGCCTCCAATGGACTTTACCCTAGAACAGTGTTCCCCAACCTGTGGCTCTCCAGCTGATACAAATCGCCAACTCCCAATATTGCCCAGTTAGTCGGAGGGTTCTCGGCATGTTCGAAGTTGTAGTTTTGAGACAGCTGCAAACCACAGGCTAAGGAACATGCTCAGCCTTTTTATGATTCTGTCCCGTTTTGTCCATAGTAGCCGCTAGTCAGTTCTTAAAAGGATACTTCGCCCTTAGACATCTTATCCCCTATGCAAAGCATAGGGGATAAGATGCCTGATTTGGGGGGTCCCGCTGCTGGGGACCCCGTGATCTCCCTGCTGAACCCGGCGTTCATTTAGAGCGTTGGGAGCAGCACTTGTGACATCAAGGCCACACACCCTCAATGCAAGTCTCTGAAAGGAGCATGATGGCGTCATGCTCCCTCCCATAGACTTGCATTGAGCGGGCGTGGCCATGACGTCATTAGCGGGGCGTGACTGTGGCATCACGAGCCTCCGCCCCACATTGCCAGTCATCCGGAACGGAGTGAAGTTTGCTCAGTGCACCGGATGTCTGGGGTGTCGCAGCCGAGATCGCAACGCAATCAGACATCTTATCTCCTATCCTTTGGGTAGGGGATAAGATGTCTAGGGGCAGAGTACCCCTTTAAAGTGGCCTTGGCCCGAGCTGCCTGATCTGAAAGGGGTTCTCCACCATAAGGTGATTTTTGTACATTCCTGCCAGACAGTAATGGACATGCTTAAGAAGGATCTGTGCTTGTCTTGGGGCTAAATGTTGTAAGATTACCATAATGCTGTGGCTATCCTTTTGTGAACTGGATATTTTCTGTTGGAGTTCTGTCTCTTAAGTTCCATGTCTCCATGTCACTCGGTCTCCCATAGTTCCATGTTTGTAAGTGTGAGGTCACTTTCCTCCCCCCCACACATCAGCCACCACACCCATTGAAACACAAATGAGTTGCATTCCATTCAAAAGACCAGTGTTTTCTAACCAGGGTGCCTACAACTGTTGCTAAATTATCTCTTTTCCACCAAGCAGTCGCTCCACCCATTGAAGCAGGACAGGCTCCTTGTCATCACCTGACTAGTGATGTCACTTTTCGAAATACTGCAACCTGGGAAATCTCGAGACCTGAGTAATTTTGTATGCTGTTAAAAATAAATATTAGGGCGAAGATCACAGAAGAATTGTGAGAAAACCGTCACACACAGGTACAGACACTATATTATGAACTACACTAACTTTACAGGGGGTAGCATAGTCAAATAAAAAAAAAACTGGAATACCCCTTTAAGTGGCAGTGGCTGCCAGGACTTGGAACGCCAGAGACCTCATGCCCCAAGGAGCGGAGAAAGAGGATGTCAGGTAAGGATGTTCAAGCCTGGACCTGAGGGTGCCTAATGGCCAGAGCAGGCACTGAAACAGTCACCAGGATGGTAGTTAAGCTGTTGCCACTTTCAGCCTTCAGTGCTCCACTGCTCCTCAAGTCCAGAGATCAAGGTCTCAACCCTGGACCGGAGGAGCATTGAGGCACCGAAGGAGTGGGACAGTTATGCTGGGACATGCCAATGCCTATGACAGTGGGGCTATAACAAACTATACTGTATGGGGGCATATAGTCTGGAGAAGGGGCCGGCGGCTGACACCTACAACTTTATAGGGACACAAAGCCATCCAGGGGCCTATAACCATATAATATATGTATAGTATCTATTTATATAGAATATATAGGGTACAGGGTACAGAGCTGGGGAGTTACAACTATATAAGTATATATTACATAACCCAGAAGTGTGGCTTGGGCTGGAGTGAAATTGCACAAACATTTGAACAATCTTTTGCGTAAAAGTTGCTACATTTTTGCACAATTCACCATTGCCCAAAAATTTGTTTAACACCCAAAGAAAACCAGGCTAAGACTTATTATAACACTCCTCCAACCCCCATAAATTGCCCCAATTTTAAAAACTGCACTGTCAAAGAATCCACAACAGGATTTAGGAATGCCAATAACCCTTTAGGTTAAGAATTAAAAAATTTTTTTTAACCAATTCTCGATTGACAGAAAATCAACTCGCTTGACTTGCACACAGGTCTCAAGGAGCACCATATGGAACTTGGGTTGGGGCCTTCTTATTATTGAGTTGTTTTTTAGGCACCAAATTGGGTTTGCAAAGGAGTTGAGGTGCGAAAACATAAGAAATTGGAAACTTCACCCCTCATGGAATGGTAGCGTGCTTCTAAGCAACCCCCCCCCCCACACACACACAGATGTTTCATAAATTTCTTAGAATTAGGCCATAAAAATGAAAAATAAAATCAAAATACTGCTGCTATAAGTTATAATCTTGGGATAACCCTGTAAAAAATCTTTATTGTGGTGCCATATTCTCACAGCCATAACTTTTTTTGGTCGTGTTGTGTGTTATAGTGCCCATGTGCCCCTACACAGTAATAATGCCCCTATATAGTAATAGTGCCCCCATGTATCCCCAAACGGTAATAATGCCCCCTGTAGCCCCATATAGTAATAAAGGCCCCTGTACCCATATGTAGTAATAGTGCCCTAACTGTTGAAAACTGTGCCCTCCCAATGTTAATAATAATGCCCCTTGTGTCCCCATAAAATAATAATGTACTCCCTGTGTCCCATACAGTAATAAAACACTCCCTGTGCCCCCCCTATAGTAACAAAGCCCCCTGTAGCCATACAGTAATTATGCCCACCTGTGCCTCATTCAGTAATAATAATCCCTGTTTTCTCCATATACCAATACCATCCCTTGTGTCCCCAAACAGTAATAATGCCCCTTATGTCCCATTTTAATAATAATGTTCTCCCTTAGCACCATATAGTAATACAACTCCCTGTGCCCCTATATAGCAACAAAGCCCCACTGTGTCCCTTATAGTAATAATGCCTACCTGTGCCTTATACAGTAATAATGCTCCCTGTGCCCCCATATACTATTAGTACTCCTTTTGCCCCCAACTGTAATAATGCCCCCTGTGTCTCCATATAATAATAATGTTCTCCATTAGCCCCATATAGTAATAAAATTCCCTGTGCCCCCCATATAGTAACACAGCCCCCCTGATCCCCATTATAGAAATAATGCCCACCTGTGCCTAAAAAAGTAATAATGCTCCATGTGCCCCCATATACTAATAGTGCTCCTTGTGCCCCAAATAGTAATATTTTCCCCTGTGGTCAAACAGAAATAATAATACTTGCCTAGTACTGGAGCCATTACGAAGGTGTGGCCTCACATGGCAGGAGATGCTAACCCCAAAGGTCGATATGCATTTTTGATGGGGGGCAGATCCTGCTTTTGTGGTACGTTGCTATGGGCAATCCCCAGCATAAATATGGAGGATGCCTGCAACAAACCACAAGTACCATAATGGCATCCTACACCGGATGAATAGGTGCGGATGTTGGACATTAGGAATAATATAAATCGGAATGTAGGTACATGACTGTGGTAGATGTACAATGACATTGGGGGAGATTTATCAAAACCTGTGCAGAGGAAAAGTTGCCCAGTTGCCCATAGCAACCAATCAGCTCGCTTCTTTCACTTTTAACAAGGCCTCTGCAAAATGAAAGAAGCGATCTGATTGGTTGCTATGGGCAACTGGGCAACTTTTCCTTTGCACAGGTTTTGCCATTGTACTGGAGCCACACTGAATGGAGCAAGTCTTCTTCTTCAGGCCTGCAGCTTATGTGAGTGAGTGGTTGACAGCTCCTGCGTTGCCATTCGCCATTCTAAAAAAAAAAAAAAAAACTCCATAGCCACCACACTACCTGGATATATTATCTGTAAATCATCCTGTCTGATATGCATGGCTCCTGTGGTCCCTGTTGTCTTCTTTGGCTGCTTGATATTCTTTGCCACCCCCAGATCGCCTACATCTCCCAGCAATCATTGCACCTCTGCTGTACCAGCCAGCTAGCTCACTCTATGATAGCAGCCCCCACCCTCCTGCTCTGAGCAGCAGAGAGGAGAGAGGTTCAGTGTCTGATTGGCTAAGGCTGCACACACCTCCCGGTTCTCAGCACTAAAGGAAGCATGGTTTATCAGTGCAGGGCAGAAACCACATGGTCTGTGTCTCTCAAGAGGCTGGGGGCTGCTTTCAGAGAGGGATTTGGACAGAGTCAGAGTGGATGGCTGGATGATGTCGCTTCCTCACTTCATGCAAGTAAGTGACAGCTGAAAGAGGGGAAACTGCTCTATATAGCTAATGAATGATATTAAGACAATTAAGTAGGTTAATGAGAGGGAAAGAATATGGGCTATGGATTGCGTTCCCCGGAGTACCCCTTAAAGTACAACCCTCAGCATGCATGGAAGCATACACAGCTGTGGAGCCAAGCTTCTGGTGACATCATCATGCCAAGCCTGATGTCACTGGTTCCACTCTTATAGGTTATAATAAAGGCATCCAAGACTATTTAATACACTTCAAAACCAGACAGTAGGGTGAAGCCTGTGTCAGATTAGCAACATATTCCGTTTACTGTTTTACATTGTGACAAACAGCTAAGAGAGTGAAAATTCAGTGGTTGAATGGCAGCGCGCTCGTGTATGACATCATCACAATTCCACTATAAATTTACACTGCGTTACGATTTGTGCACCTTAGACTGCCATCTGCTGTTCGGTAGAGATATTGACTCTGCTGCTGATATATTATAGACCCGTGTTTCTCAATCAAGGTGCCACCAGCTGTTGCAAAACTACAACTCCCAGCATGTCCGGACAGCCAACGGCTGTCCGGGCATGCTGGGAGTTGCAGTTTTGCAACAGCTGGAGACACCCTGTTCGGGAAAAACTGTTAAAGACAATGTTTTCCAACCGGTATGTTAAAGTTATCATTTGTGTTGCAGATGGTCCGATCTGCTCCTATAGATAAAGCCTGTCTGTGGCAGGCTCTACCAACAGAGGGCAGAGTTCATGGATCAACTGATGCACTGATCTGTACGAGCAACCCCTATGGGGATTAATAAGGTATAAAATAAATAAATTGAAAAAAAAAAATGGTTTTAACCCCCTATATAAATTAACCCCTTCTTTAATAAAATTTCAAATACCCCCTTTTCACATTTTTCAAAAAAAATGAATAAATAAATAAAATGTGTAAATGAAAAAAATATATAAAAATAAAAAAAACACACCCCCCAAGAAAAACAAAAAACAAAACCATAAACATAATTGGTATCTCTGGATAGGTATCTCTCGCAGGAATGTTCGAATGTCCGAAGTAGTAAAATATAACATTAACAAAACCGCACAAGAAATGGCGTAAATGTAAGGAAATGCCATACACCAGAATTGCAGTTTTTTTTTATCGCTTCACATCCTAGAAAAAAATGTAATAAAAAGCTATGAAATCAAATAGCAATACCAAAATGGCAACAATAAGAACTACAGATTACGGAGCAACAAAAAAAAAAGAAGCCGCCAAAGTAGCAAAATTCTAATGATTTTTTCAATTACATATATATATATATATATATATATATATATATATATATATTTATATATATATATATATTTATATATATATATATATATATATTTTTTTTTTTTTGAGTATGTTATGGAAAAATGAAATCATTACAAAGCACAATTGGTCCCGCAAAAAACAAGCCCCCATGTGTAGAAGAAAAAGAAAAAAAAAGTGTTTTGGTGATTAAAAAGCAAGAAGGAAAGAATAAAAGTGCACAAGTAAAAATTGCCAGGGGTAGTAGTAGTGCAGGGAACAAGTTGCTCAGGTCAAGGGTCACAGAGGGAAAGGATCCATAACCTTTACTATTTTCGTAATTGAAAAAACAACAAAAATAACCCTTTGAATACAGGTGCAGCGATTCCCATACGAAGATCCAGGGGTCTCTTGTATAGATGACAAATAGACAGAATTTATTCCAATAGAAAATCTTCTATCCAATTACGTGTTTCAGGGACCTGTCGCCCCTTCCTCAGATCCCTTTCCTCCAATCTGAGGAAAGAGGACAGGCCACTGAAATGCGTAACTGGAAGTAAGACTCTTTTATTGGAATAAATTCTGGACGTTTGTCATCTATACAAGAGACCTCTGGATCTTCGTATGGGAATGGCTGCGTCTGATTGGAGGAGAGCAGGCAGTGGAGGACAACTCTCCATTTTACTCAGAAAACCCCAAAAAAGGGGCATGGCCCACCGCCAGGAAAATGGGGGCATGGCCACCAAAAAAAGGTTGTGTCCCCAACAATTAAAAAAAATCCCAACATATTTACTAAGGTTTCTGCAGAAAATGTGGTGAACCCGACAGATCAGAGCAGGTGTACAAAAAAGCAAAACGTTGGGAAACCTTAGTAAATACAATGGCAAAATATTTGTATGGAAATAAAACCCACAAAGAGACCTACACAACACTCTTAGTAAATTAGAGCCAATAGGCTTATTCACATATTTTGTTAATTTTTTTTTTTTTTTTTTGCAGTGTGAATACAACCCTAGGAGGCTGAGGGAGATTGAATGATTTCTAATAGTAAAAAGGATTACTCCCCCGCAAAGGTAACACAACCGGATCAATGGGGATTTAGGGGCAAGGTTCACATGTGGACATCATATTTGACTTTTCTATCGTGTCGCAACAATGGTCAAGGCTGCGTCCTCCTCGCACAGTAAACACGTAGAGTCCTCTCCTCTGTATAATGGTTATAGGCCGACATTTATCATTGTCTTTAGACTGTTTTTGTGTCTACAAAAGGCGCAGAAAAGGCGCAAGTGCCTTTTTTGCACCTTTTGGTTTACACATTTCTGATGATTTTGACTTGCAATCCACTGATTTTGGCAATACACATGATACGGAAGGGTTTTATGAACTGTGCCTTTTTGTGAAAAGGCGCAAAAAAAGGCACAAAACCACCGAAAAGTCTCTAAAACTACTCTGTGACCATTTAAAGGGGTACTCCGGTGGAAAACAATTTTTTTTTTTAATCAACTGGTGCCAGAAAGTTAAACAGATTTGTAAATTACTTCTATTAAAAAATCTTAATCCTTCCAGTACTTATTAGCTGCTGAAAACTACATAGGAAATGATTTTCTTTTTGGAACACAGAGCTCTCTGCTGACATCACGAGCACAGTGCTCTCTGCTGACACCTCTGTCCATTCTAAGAACTGTCCAGAGTAGTGTTGAGCGGCATTGGCCATATTCGAATTCGCGATATTTTGCAAATATATGGACGAATATTCATCATATATTCGCTAAATTCGCACATTCGTAATATTCGCGTTGTATTTTCGCATATGTGAAAATTTGCGTATGCGCAAATTAGCATATGTGAAAATTAACAAACCAAGTTTAGCATAAGCGTAAATTCGCATATGCGGAAATTAGCATATGCAAATTTTCGCATATGCGACAATTCGCACACCAGTCTCACACAGTAGTATTAGAGTCCTCTTTACACCACACAAGCTGGAAGCAGAGAGGGATGATCACTGTGATGTGTACTGTGAAAAAAAACAACAACAACAACAACAATATTCGTAATTATGAATATATAGCGCTATATATGCGAATATTCGCGAACAACACTAGTATTCAGTAGTGTTGAGCGGCATAGGCCATATTCGAATTCGCGAATATTCGTGAATATATGGACGAATATTCGTCATATATTCGCGAATATTCGCATATAAGTAATATTCTCGTTTTATTTTCGTATATGCGAAAATTCGCGAGTGCGAAACTTAACATATGTGAAATTTTGCATACACAAAATTTACATAAACGAAAAAACAAAAAACAAAAAAAAAACGAATATTCGTAATTACGAATATATTATGCTATATTTGCGAATATTCGCGAATTCGCGAATATGCGATATGCTCGAATAAAATTCGCATTGCGAATATTCGCGAGCAACACTAGTATTCAGCAGCTAATAAGTACTAGAAGTATAAAAAAAATTTTTATAGAAGTAATTTATAAAAAAAAGTTTTCCATATATGGAAATGAAGGGGACATGGAATGAAGAGCACATGGAATGAGGGGACATTGAATGAGGGGACATGGAATGAGGGGACATGGAATGAGGAGACATGGGATGAAAGGGATGTGGAATGAAGGGGACATTGAATGAGGGGACATGGAATGAAGGGGACATGGAATGAGGGGATATGGAATGAGGGACATGGAATGAAGGGGACATGGAATGAGGGGACATGGAATGAAGGGGACATGGAATGAAGGGGACATGGAATGAAGGGGATATGGAATGAAGGGGATATGGAATGAGGGGACATGGAATGAAGGGGACATGGAATGAGGGACATGGAATGAAGGGGACATGAAATGAGGGGACATGGAATGAGGGGACATGGAATGAGGGGACATGGAATGAAGGGGACATGGAATGAAGGGACATGGAATGAAGGGGACATGGAATGAAGGGGACATGGAATGAAGGGGACGTGGAATGAAGGGGACATGGAATGAAGGGGACATGGAATGAGAGGACATGGAATGAAGGGGACATGGAATGAGAGGACATGGAATGAAGGGGACGTGGAATGAAGGGGACGTGGAATGAGAGGACATGGAATGAGAGGACATGGAATGAAGGGGACATGGAATGAGAGGACATGGAATGAAGGGGACATGGAATGAAGGGGACATGGAATGAAGGGGATGTGGAATGAAGGGGACATGGAATGAAGGGACATGGAATGAAGGGGACATGGAATGAAGGGGACATGGAATGAGGGGACATGGAATGAAGGGGACATGGAATGAGGGGACATGGAATGAAGGGGACATGGAATGAGAAGACATGGAATGAGGGGACATGGAATGAAGGGGACATGGAATGAAGGGGACATGGAATGAGGGGACATGGAATGAAGGGATATGGAATGAGGGGACATGGAATGAAGGGGACATGGAATGAAGGGGACGTGGAATGAAGGGGACGTGGAAAGAGGGGACAAGGAATTAAGAGGGTATTGAATGAGGGACATGGAATGAAGGGGACATAGAATGAGGGGACATGGAATGGGGGAGACATTCTAAGAGGGCTCTTTTTTTGCACTGTGATCAGCAGTTTTTTATTAATACCATTTTTTGTGTAGATGGAACCTTTTTTCTGATTTAGGGTCAATTCACACAGTGGAATTTCCGCCAGCAGAATTCCACTTGCAGAATTCCACCTCAAATGAAATCCCAATACACTTCTATAGGATTCCGCACTCCCATTGACACTTCAGAATTTCCGCTTGCGGAATTCTGCAAGGGGAAATTCCGAGGTGTCAACGGGAGTGCGGAATCCCATAGAAGTAATAATAAAAAAGACAAGAATACTTTTTTGTTTAAAAATATGAGGTCTTTTTTTTTCTTTACACTCTTTTAGTCCTCCAATGGGACTTGTACTTTATGATCAGTCATCTAATTGCTCAAACAGATCAATGTAGCACCTGTGTATTGCATTGATCCATTAGATCTGCACTCTATTGATGCAGCCTGCCATACACAGACTGTATCAGTATTAGAGTCCTGGCAGCCACTGAAGCCTAATGAAGCTCCCCGGCAGCCAGCAGTGGACATCACAACAGTGCGCTATATACTCTTGTAGCACCCTCTATATTTTTTGCTTTCCCTTATACCAGTAGTCTTCAAATTGTGGCCCTCCAGCTGTTGCAAAACTACAACTCCGAGCATAGCACAAACTTATATGGTGTTTATAAGTGCTTTAAAGAGGTACTCCACCCCTAGACATCTTATCCCCTATACAAAGGATAGGGGATATGATGTCTGATCGCGGGGCTCTCTGCTGACACCTCTGTCCATTTTGGGAACTGCTCAGAAAGGGAGCAAATCCCCATAGCAAACCTCTCCTGCTCTGGACAGTTCCTGACATGAACAGAGGTGTCAGCAGAGAGCACTGTGGTCAGACAGAAAGTAAATTAAAAAAGAAAAGAACTTCCTCTGGAGCATACAGCAGCTGATAAGTACTGGAAGGCTTAAGATTTTTTTAATAGAAATAATTTAGAAATCTGCATAACTTTCTGGCACCAGTTGATTTAAATAAAAATGTTTTCCAGTGGAGTACCCCTTTAATTATGTTAGTCGCTATTATATTCTATGCGTGTGGAGGGAGGGGCCTACAACAATAATGGCCATATGCTCTTTGGATAGAGAAACACATTTGCAGAGAACGTTGCTTATTACGAGCCCATCCATCCCCCGTAATGGGGAGAGTTAGTGCGATGGTTATTTCAGACACCCCAGTTGCCTGCGCAGACCCCCTTGTGTATGTCTCTCCCTCTGTCTCCAGTTCCATTTTCTTCTCTTTCTCCGAGAGGTGAAATAAGATTCCGCCCGCAATACGGTTAATGAAAACCTGCTGTGACATTAGAGCGGTATTAGTGCCACCTGCTTCCTATTAACACGAGAACAGCTGAGCAACAAAACTTTACGAAGCTCAACAGAGACTCCTGAAACTGTGTAACCTGTCGGTATATTCCTCCCCAGACGCCATTTGTAGAGTGCGCGAGATTGGAAACGGTCGTGTAAGCGCGGAGGAGTGGGGGGGATGGGGGCGCAGGGTTTACAGACCGAGTTGTAAGGTGTTATCAGTGGTAGAATTAGACTGTTATAGAGTGACAGACAGACATTGCTGCACTTTATGAGCCCAAATCGTTTGTCCTGTGATTGGAGACGTCAGGTCCTCTTAAAAATGTCTGTTCAACTCTGAACCATAGGTTACAGTTCATACAGATAAAGATGACATGAACAGCAAATTTACTGTGTACAAATATTCGATATCATACTGTACTGATCCTGATTTATATCCTATATTATACCCCAGAGCTGTACTCACTATTCTGCTGGTGAGGTCACTGTGTACATACATTACATTACTTATCCTGTGCTGATCCTGAGTTATATCCTGTATTATACTCCAGAGCTGTACTCACTATTCTGCTGGTGAGGTCACTGTGTACATACATTACATAACTTATCCTGTACTGATCCTGAGTTATATCCTGTATTATACCCCAGAGCTGTACTCACTATTCTGCTGGTGGGGTCACTGTGTACATACATTACATTACTTATCCTGTACTAATCCTGAGTTATATCCTGTATTATAATCCAGAGCTGTACTCACTATTCTGCTGGTGAGGTCACTGTGTATGTACATACATTACATTACTTATCCTGTACTGATCCTGAGTTATATCCTGTATTATACTCCAGAGCTGTACTCTCTATTCTGCTGGTGAGGTCACTGTGTATGTACATACATTACATTACTTATCCTGTACTGATCCTGAGTTATATCCTGTATTATACTCCAGAGCTGTACTCACTATTCTGCTGGTGAGGTCACTGTGTATGTACATACATTACATTACTTATCCTGTACTGATCCTGAGTTATATCCTGTATTATACTCCAGAGCTGTACTCACTATTCTGCTGGTGAGGTCACTGTGTACATACATTACATTACTTATCCTGTACTGATCCTGAGTTATATCCTGTATTATACTCCAGATCTGTACTCACTATTCTGCTGGTGAGGTCACTGTGTACATACATTACATTATTTATCCTGTACTGATCCTGAGTTATATCCTGTATTATACTCCAGAGCTGTACTCACTATTCTGCTGGTGAGGTCACTGTGTCCATACATTACATTACTTATCCTGTACTGATCCTGAGTTATATCCTGTATTATACTCCAGAGCTGTACTCACTATTCTGCTGGTGGGGTCACTGTGTACATACATTACATTACTTATCCTGTACTGATCCTGAGTTATATCCTGTATTATACTCCAGAGCTGTACTCACTATTCTGCTGGTGGGGTCACTGTGTACATACATTACATTACTTATCCTGTACTGATCCTGAGTTATATCCTGTATTATACTCCAGAGCTGTACTCTCTATTCTGCTGGTGAGGTCACTGTGTCCATACATTACATTACTTATCCTGTACTGATCCTGAGTTATATCCTGTATTATACTCCAGAGCTGTACTCACTATTCTGCTGGTGGGGTCACTGTGTACATACATTACATTACTTATCCTGTACTGATCCTGAGTTATATCCTGTATTATACTCCAGAGCTGTACTCTCTATTCTGCTGGTGAGGTCACTGTGTCCATACATTACATTACTTATCCTGTACTGATCCTGAGTTATATCCTGTATTATACTCCAGAGCTGTACTCACTATTCTGCTGGTCAGGTCACTGTGTACATACATTACATTACTCATCCTGTACTGATCCTGAGTTATATCCTGTATTATACTCCAGAGCTGTACTCACTATTCTGCTGGTGGGGTCACTGTGTACATACATTACATTATTTATCCTGTCACATTTGACTCTAGAATACTTAGTGGACTCAGTGGGGGAGATTTATCAAACGATTTAGACTGTTTTTTCCTGTCTAAATTTGTCGCACAGAAAGTCGCAGTCTAAATATGTGCGACTTTTCTGCGACTTTTGCTGTAGAGGATTTTTAGAACATGATGCATTCTGGTCTATTTTAGACGGAAATGCATTGGAAAATGCATTGGTGCTGAATTTATCAAGTGCGACTTTTGTGCGACAAGTCGCATCTGCCCAAAATACGCTGAAATGTCAGACCATGTTGGAGCAGGTCTAAATGCAGTTTAAGCTGTAGACCCTGAAGTCTGAGCACAGAATTTATCAAGGGCTGTGAGACCTTTGATAAATTAGGAGCACAATAGACAGGAGACGACCACATACGCTGGTCTATAAGCATACCCAGAATAGACTAGATTAGGAAATGTCCCCCACTGACTATAAAGTGCCCAAGTACTGTGGCCACAAAACAAGCCCAAATCATCCCCTTCTCCCCCTAGTGCTTGACAGATGGTATGAGGAGTTTCCACTTATATGGTTTGGTTTTTACCAAATGTGACACTATGCTTTACCATCAAACATCTTCACCTTGTTCTTGTCTGCCTGAAGGGCATTGGGGGAGATTGATCAAACCCCATGTAGAGGACAAGTTGTGCACGCTGACCGGGAGCGCAGAGTGATCCCCGACGGGGATGCGGTTAGCGTGGCGGGAGGTCCCCGCTCACACGCAGCATCCTGACACTATCCCCTACCTTCTGCGGCTCCTCGTCTCCCCTCTGTGTCCTGGCCCGCGCGGCCCCGCTCTCTAGGGCGCGCGCGCGCCGGCTTCATGAAATTTAAAGGGCCAGCGCACCATTAATTGGTGCCTGGCCCAAAGTCTCCTATAAATGGTTCCTGCCCCTTCCTGCCCTTGCCGGATCTTTGTGCCTCGTTCCAAGAGAAAGCGTTCCCTGTTATTAAAGTGTTCCCTGCCTGTTGCCGACCCTTGCCCGTGACCCCCGCCTCTGAACCCGTGCTGCCTGCCTAGACCTGTTGCTAGTGACTACCGCTTCTGATCCTGTGCCGCCTGCCCTGACCTTTGCTACGTCTGACTACGCTTCTGCCTGTTCCTCCTGTACCGCGCAACCAGAGGGGTTGAGTCGCTATCTGGTGGAACGACCTGGGGGCTACCTGCTGCAGCAAGACCATCCCGCTTTGCGGCGGGCTCTGGTGAAGACCAGTAGCTCCTTAGATTCCGTTCCCTGGGTACGGCCCACGCCATCCCTCCTCTGGTCCAGTGGATCCACCTCCAATCCCCTGTCCGGGCCATTACAGTCTAGTTACAGAGGGGAAGGGAGGAATTCATCAAAACCTGTGCCGAGGAAAATGTGACATGTTACAGATAGCAACCAATCAGATTGCTATTTTTGTTAAAGAGTACTCTGCTGGAAAATTGTTTTTGTTTAATTCAGCTGATGCCAGAAAGTGATTGGATTTGTAAATGTGAGTGAGTGAGAGATTTGTAAATTACTTCTATTCAAAAATCTTAACCCTTCTAGTACTTATGCTCCAGAGGAAGTTCTTTTCTCTTTGAATGTATTTTCTGTCTGACCACAGTGCTCTCTGCTGACACCTCTGTTCATATCAGGAACTGTCCAGAGCAGGATATGTTTGCTGTGGGGGATTTGCTCCTACTTTGGACAGTTCCTGACATGGACAGAGGCATCAGCAGAGAGCACTGTGGTCAGACAGAAAAGAAATTCAAAGGGAAAAAAAACTTCCTCTGGAGCATACAGCAGCTGATAAGTACTGGAAGGGTTAAGATTTTTGAATAGAAGTAATTTACAAATCTGGTTAACTTTCTGGCACCAGTTGATTTAAAATAAATGTTTTTCAGCTGAGTACCCCTTTAAGGATAATGTAATCTGATTGGTTGTTCTTTGCATTAGAAAGTTGTCGGACAGCCTGTCCACATTGCTTGGCTGAATGTTTTTTTTTTGTCTCTCGGGGGGGGGGGGGGGGGGGGGGGGTTGGGGTCAAGTCCTGGAAAAAAAAGTGTGGGAACTCACCGAAGATTTCCACTTAAAGGGGTGCTAGACATCTTATACCCTATCCAAAGGATATGGGATCCCGGGGTCCCGCTGCTGAAGACCCCCACGATCTCCCTGCTGCACCCAGCGTTCGTTTAGAGCATTGGGTGCAGCGCCGGAGGCTCGTGACGTCAAGGCCCCTCCCATAAACTTGTATTGAGTGGGCATTACTGGGACATCACTAGTCTCTGGCCTGCATCACCGGATGTGTGGGGTGCTGCGTGCTATATTGCGGGGGTCCCCAGCAGCGGTACCCCTGCGATCAGACATCTTATCCCCTATACTTTCGATAGGGGATAAGATGTCTGGGGGTGGAGTACCCCTTTAAGGGCGTGTCCTGCAGGACTCCTACTAATGGGAACTTTGTGTTCCTGCTGTGGAAAAAGTGCAGAAACTCCGTTCCCATGAGTTCCTGCAGGACTTGAGCCCTGAATGGGGGGAAGCAAAGGTGAGTGGAATGAGTGTGTTAAGGTCTCATCGGAAGTAAGGGCCACCACCGCGTGGTGGATGGGGGACATGTTTTGATCAAAAAGTGCACTAAAAGCCTCCATTTTTTCCCCGAGTGCTGTTGCAACCTTCTTTTTGTATATTTGGTGTAATTTAGATGATGCATTTGGTCTGGGTGTCACGATCCTGGTGACCTTTGTAGCCTGGCTTGTCTGTGTAGGTTTAGACTTTATGTATTGGATGATGATTTTTGAGGCTCGTGTTGCATAAGCTGGGGCTGCACATTTGAACCTTGGTGCTTCTAGAGGTCATGTAAGTTTTCTGTATTGGGGGATCTTATTGTGTATATTTTAACTATTTCAGGTTGGGTCCACATTTTGTTGTGCATATAGATCTTTGCTATTAGAGCAAATCAGACGTATTGTAGCATAAAAATGTAGTATGGGAATATATCTTCTTATTTGGTTCCAATTAATTGTGCGTAGGATTGCTGGTCCAAATAGTGCAGTAAACCATAGACTGCCTTAAAGAGGTACACAAAGGATAGGGGATAGGACGTCTGATCGCGGGGGTCCCGCCACCCCAGTACCCCAGACATCCGATGCACAGAACGAACTTCGCTCCATGCCAGATGACTGGCGATGCAGGGCAGAGGCTCGTGACGTCACAGCCACGTCCCGCTTGGGGGTCTCTCATAGACTTGCATTAAGGGGTGTGACTGTGACATCACGAGCCTGCGGCGCTGCAGCCGACGCTCGAAACGAACGCCGGGTGCAGCAGGGAGCGGCGGAACCCCCGCGATAAGATGTCCAGGGGCGGAGTACCCCTTTAAACCCTTCACAACCCTTTGGATTTTGATTTGTGGTTTACATTTTCTAAGAACCGTGGGGGAGATTTATCAAAACCTGTCCAGAGGGAAAGTTGCTGAGTTGCCCATAGCAACCAATCAGATCGCTTCTTTCATTTCTCAGAGGCCTCTTTATAAATGAAAGAAGCGATCTGATTGGTTGCTATGGGCAACTCAGCAACTTTCCCTGGGGACACATTTTGATAAATCCCCCCCCTCCCAATAACTTTTTTATTTGTCCACTGACTAAATTGTATTAGAAGTTATTTTTGTGGTACAAGTTGTACTTTAAAAAAAATCATATTATGGGGGGAATTTATCAAAACCTGTGCCAAGGAAAAGTTGACCAGTTGCCCATGGCAACCAATCAGATCACTTCTGTGAAAAATGAAGGCGATCTGATAGGTTGCTATGGGCAACTGGTCAACTTTTCCTTGGCACAGGTTTTGATAAATTTCCGCCATAATGCTGACACCTCTGTCAGGAACTGGGCAAGAGTTGGGCAAGAATCTTTTAACTAGTTGATGGAAAGCCTTAAAGGGGTACTCTGGTGGAAAAAAGGTTTTCAATTCAACTGGTGCCAGAAAGTTAAACAGATTTGTAAATTACTTCTATTTGAAAAAATCTTAATCCTTCCAGTACTTATCAGCTGCTGTATGCTCCAGAGGAAGTTGTGAAGTTCTTTCCAGTCTGACCACAGTGCTCTCTGCTGACACATCTGTCCATGTCAGGAACTGTCCAAAGTAGGAGCAAATCCCCATAGCAAACATATCCTGCTCTGGACAGTTCCTGACATGGACAGAGGTGTCAGCAGAGAGCACTGTGGTCAGATAGAAAAGAACCACACAACTTCATCTGGAGCATACAGCAGCTGATAAGTACTGGAAGAATTAAGATTTTTAGATAGAATTAATTAACAAATCTGTTTAATTTTCTGGCACCAGTTGAATTTAATTTTTTTTCCCACCAGAGTACCCCTTTAAGGCTTTCCTTCAACTAGTTAAAAGGTTCTTGCCCAACTCTTGCCCAGTTAGGTTACGCAGCTTGTTGCTCCGAGTCCCTCAATCTATCACCATATGGCTTTCCTCCCTTACTCACTTGATTACTCTGTGGTGTGAATCTCCTTGGATCATTCATTAAATCTGATATTTGTTTTTTCTGAAGGCTCAGTCCAAGTACAGGTTATCTAAAGGGTCAAGGCCCCTACAAACTGCGTCCTCATCACTGCAAATACAGAGTAGGTGGCTGGTTACACATTGGCTTGGATGGACAATTCTTTGTCTTATGCAATCAGGTCATTGTGTGCACAGGTGTTACTAAGGGCATGGAACAATGTTTCCCAACCAGGGTGCCTCCAGCTGTTGCCAAATTACTACTCCCAACATGCTATTGGCTGTCCGAGCATGCTAAGTGTTGTAGTTTCGCAACAGCTGGAGGTTCACAGTTTGAAGACTGCTGTTCTATGGTGATGTTTCCAAACAAAGTGGCTCTCCAGCTGTTGCAAAACTACAACTCTCAGCATGCTATTGCTGTCCAGGCATGCTGGAAGTTGTAGTTTTGCAACAGCTGGAGGCATACTGTTGGGAGGCACACTGGCATGGAGGGTGATTAGGGTTGCCAACTGGCTGATATTTTGCCCACCCTGTCGGTATGTTTACAGTAAAAATGACGGCAATGCAATGGCTGGTATTTATCCAACCAATCCTCCAACTCTCAGAATGTTACGCCATAACCTATACCAGATTTTCCCAACCAGAGTGCCTCCAGCTGTTGTAAAACAACTGTGGTAGCTTGGGGGGTGTAGGGTATGGTGAGTGTAGCTGTGCAGGTAATAAAGGGTGTTTGTTAACCCTTGCTATTCGTGACGCCAGGGTGAGGGCTCCTCAATAAAGCTTTTCCTACCGCCGCCCTTCCCAGGAATGATAGGAAGGTAGATGATACTGAGTTTAAGTAGATAGTAATAATGGATTGTCCACAACTGGAAAGCTTCTGCAAACAGCGTTAACTTTACTGAAGATTTTCTGTACACTTCATTAACATAACAGTCTCTCATCAATACAGCTTCCTTTTGGAGATTGACAATGGTTGGGACTTTAGCTTTAACAGTCTCTAGACTATTGCACTGCTCCACTGGATTTAGAGAATTAGTTGCAATCCAATAGTCAGGCAATTATTAGCACGATTTTTGGTTCTGCTGAGGCCGTAGGTTTTGAGGCCTAGCGTGTCGTTGAAAGTTGCGTAGCACACCGTCCTGTTAGTCCGGCATCCACGAGAGCAACAACCCAAGAGAGCGATAATTGGACGCAGCTCCCTTATATGGGCAGGGGCTGGACTAACGCTAATTGGTCCATACGGATGTCAATCACCATTACAGTGAATGCTGGGTAACACGTGACCCAAGGACCTCCTAAGGTCCTGCAACATACCATAGAGGTTACAAACTTGGTCACATGACCGAAGGTCCTGCGACGCTGAACAAGGTAAGTACTATACATTCCTATATAATATAGATAGAATTACTAATATATACATTTATTAATATACAAGTTAAACTTAAGTAGAGGCGACTAGGGGCTGTCCCACCTGAGGAACCCTACCTGAACGTAGTTACTCTGACTTTGGGGACCTCTACACTATGTACAGGATGCAATACGGTACCGGGACACCACACTACAACTCTCAGCATGCCCGGACAGCCAGCTGGAGGCACCCCTGGTTGTGAAACACTGAACTATACTACATACTACTATATAGTCCACCATGCCAGGAGTTGTATTTTTGCAACAGCAGGAGGCACCCCTGGTTGGGAAACACTGAAGTATACTATATACTACTATATCGTCCAACATGCTGGGAGTTGTAGTTTTTTTTTGAGGCAGCTACTATGCCACAGGCTGTATCAGGTCATGCTGGGAGTTGTAGTTGGTAACTAACTGCAACTCTTGAATTTAATTTAAAAAAAAGGCGATCAAAAAGTCCCATCAAAACAAAAATTATCCTGTTAAAAACTACAGATCAGGGCACAAAAAAATGAGCCCTCATACAGGCCTGTATAAGGAGAAATAAAAAAGTCATAGGGGTCAGAATAGGACGAAATTTCCCCCACATATGTGTATCCTGTGCTGTTACGCATTTATAATTAATTATGCAAATTAGCATGGCCATGTATGTATCATCTCCCCCTCACATGTATAATCTGATAATCCCCTCCTCACATGTATAGAAATTGTGGAAAAATATCAACTATCTTGGGTTGTTGCTCTCGTGGATCCATCTCCAGAGATCTAGATTTGCTATTGTCCATAGTGCGCAACATTATCAAGAACTTTGCAACCCATGGCACTGTAGCTAATCTCCCTGGGCATGAACGGAAGAGAAAATTGATGAAAGGTGTCAATGCAGGATAGTCCGGATGGTGGATAAGCAGCCCCAAACAAGTTCCAAAGATTTCAAGTTGTCCTGCAGGCTCAGGGAGCATCAGTGTCAGCGCGAACTATCCGTCGACATTTAAATGAAATTAAATGAAATGCTATGGCAGGAGACCCAGGAGGACCCCACTGTGGAGGAGACCCAGGAGGACCCCACTATGGAGGAGACCCAGGAGGACCCCACTATGGAAGAGACCCAGGAGGACCCCACTGCTGACACAGAGACATAAAAAAGAAAGACTACATTTTGCCAAAATGAACTTGAGTAACCAAAATCCTTCTGGGAAAACGTCTTGTGGACAGATGAGACCAAGATAGAGCTTTTTGGTAAAGCTCATCATTCTACTGTTTACCGAAAACGGAATGAGGCCACAGTAAAGAACACAGTACCTACAGTGAAATATGGTGGAGGTCAATGATGTTTTGGGTTGTTTTGTTGCCTCTGGCACTGGGGGCCTTGAATGTGTACAAGACATCATGAAATCTGAGGATTACCAACGGATTCTGGGCCGCACTGTACAGCCCAGTGTCAGAAAGCTGGGTTTGTATCTGAGATCTTGGGTCTTCCAGCAGGACAATGACCCCAAACATACATCAAAAAGCCCCCAGAAATGGATGACAACAAAGCGCTGGAGAGTTCTGAAGTGGCTGCAATGAGTCCAGATCTAGATCACGATAAGAGAGACCAATAAGAGTGACCTGGAGCAGTTTGTAAAGGAAGAGTGGTCCAACATTCCAGTTGAGAGGTGTAAGAAGCTTGTTGATGATTATAGGAAGCCACTGATTTCAGATATTTTTTCAATCTTGTCCAGCCCATTTTTGGAGTTTGGTGACATTATTTCCAATTTGCTTTTTTTCCTCCCTTTTTTGGTTAAGTTCCAATACGCACAAAGGGAATAAACATGTGTATAGCAAAACATGTTACTGCAATCCTTTTCTGTGAGAAATACTTCATTTTCTTCAAAAATTCATGTGAGGGGAGGATTATAATAATCCCCTCACATTTATAATCCCCTCCTCACATGTATAAGGCTTGGTTCTTCTCGCCCTTTTGGCTAAGATCAAGTGTAGTATCTGTTCTTATCAGTTTCATGCCAGTGGACAACTACGCTGGTGTGGAGCTGGTGGGGATGGGTACATGGAGGGGGCAGGTGTACCAGGGCTTTCCGGGGCTGGTTCTGAGGAATCAGCTTGACGGCTGCCCCGATGTGACCTGTTACCGCCGGGTCTCGCCATGAGGCGAGGTAGAGCCGAGGTACTTTTGTGCCTTGGGGAGTGGTGACCCCCGAGGTGCCGAAACTCACCGGGAGAATTAGCTCACTGAGTGGAAGCACAGGCACCATGATCTCTTCACCTTGTGGCACTCACCTCTTGATTCCGGGCCTTCTGGCTAGTATCAGAGAAATATTTATAGATCCGGCCGGATGTCCGGGCAGTATATCTGCACACATTCACTTATTTATTTATTTATTTTTGTCTCACTGTGTCACTTTTTGCGTGTTGTGTGTCCACAGGATTTGTCAGGATGCGGTAGCCCTGTAGCCTTCTGGGTGTCCCTCCTGGCCTTCTAGGGGAGGTGTGTGTGATCTTTAGGTTCCGCACCTCCCTGCAAACACCCCGGGTACTCCTGCTTTGGCAGGGTACCAACCATTATTGGCTCTGCAGGCAGATACCTTGGCTAACGCCAAGGAGGATACCGGGAGCATTTGTGGTCCCCTAGTAGCTTCGGCGAAAAGGGACATCGAACCTGGAACCTCGCAGGTACCTTTTGGTCCGGAGGCAAAGGGTAAGGTTTGTTGGGGGGCCTCTCTCCTATCGGGCTTCCGATAGACCGCATCTTCTGTTCCTCGTTTGATTAGTGTAACACGTTTGCACTTTTTCTTGCACTTGGGTGATTCGAGGGCACTTCCTCATCTATTAAAAAAAATATGTACTGTCCTATATGATATATACTTAATATACTGATCCTGAGTTAAATCCACATCCTGAATTATACTCCAGAGCTGCATTCACTATTCTGCTGGTGGGATCACTGTGTACATACATTACATTACTTAACCTGTACTGATCCTGAGTTATATTGTCACGATTCGGCTTACAGGTAGTGGATCCTCTGTGTCAGCGAGGGATTGGCGTGGACCGTGCTGGTGGACCGGTTCTAAGAGGCTACTGGTGTTCACCAGAGCCCGCCGCAAAGCGGGATGGTCTTGCTGCGGCAATAGCAACCAGGTCGTATCCACTAGCAAGGGCTCAACCTCGCTGACTGCTGAGAAGGAGTGGGACAGAAGGACTAGGCAGAGGCAAGGTCAGACGTAGCAGAAGGTCGGGGCAGGCGGCAAGGTTCGTAGTCAAGATGGATAGCAGGAGTTCAGGTAACACAGGCTTTGGACAACACTAAACACTTTCACTGGCACAAGGCAACAAGATCCGGCAAGGGAGTGCAGGGGCAGTGAGCAGATATAGCTAGGGAGCAGGTGGAAGCCAATTAGGCTAATTGGGCCAGGCACCAATCATTGGTGCACTGGCCCTTTAAGTCTCAGAGAGCTGGCGCGCGCGCGCCCTAGAGAGCGGAGCCGCGCGCGCCAGCACATGACAGCAGGGGACCGGGACGGGTAAGTGACTTGGGACGCGATTTGCGAGCGGGCGCGTCCCGCTGTGCGAATCGCATCCCCGACGGCCATGTCAGTGCAGCGCTCCCGGTCAGCGGGACCGACCGGGGCGCTGCAGGTAGAGAGACGCCGTGAGCGCTCCGGGGAGTAGCAGGGACCCGGAGCGCTCGGCGTAACAGTACCCCCCCCCTTAGGTCTCCCCCTTTTTTTGTCCGATAACTGCTTTACCTGGGACGAGGACACTGGGAAAGAATGGAGGGTTTCCTCAACGGCAGGCAGTACAGCAGGAGTGGGAATGGGGAGGGAGGGCAGAGGGCGAAGCCTGGCACGGGGCAGTGTGTCACCAGGACGGGGGCCATGAGGAGGCACTGAGGCTTGCCTGACGGGACTGGGAGGGGGGGAGAGGCACTTCCTATGGCAAGCAGAGTCCCAGTTCTTGATCTCCCCGGTGGTCCAGTCAAGGGTGGGAGAATGAAGCTGGAGCCATGGCAGACCGAGGAGGACCTCAGAGGTGCAGTTGGGGAGGACGAAAAATTCAATCCTTTCGTGGTGGGGTCCAATGCACATTAAGAGGGGTTTTGTGCGGTAACGCACGGTGCAATCCAATCTGACTCCGTTGACCGCGGAAATGTAGAGCGGCTTGACGAGACGGGTCACCGAGATGCAGAATTTATTCACCAAAGACTCCAAAATGAAATTCCCAGAGGCACCAGAGTCCAAGCAGGCCACGGCTGAGAGGGAGGAGTTGGCTGAAGGAGAAATCCGCACGGGCACCGTGAGACGTGGAGAAGCAGACTTTGAACCAAGAGACGCCACACCCACGTGAGCTGGGTGCGTGCGTGCGTTTCCCAGACGTGGAGGACGAATAGGGCAATCCACCAAGAAATGCTCGGTACTGGCACAGTACAGACAAAGATTTTCTTCCCTACGGCGATTCCTCTCTTCCTGGGTCAGGCGAGACTGATCCACTTGCATGGCCTCCTCGGCGGGAGGCCCAGGCGTAGACTGCAAAGGATGCTGTGGGAGAGGTGCCCAGAGATCTAAGTCTTTTTCCTGGCGGAGCTCCTGATGTCTCTCAGAAAAACGCATGTCAATGCGGGTGGCCAAATGGATAAGTTCTTGCAGGTTGGCAGGAATCTTTCGTGCGGCCAGCACATCCTTGATGCTACTGGATACTCCTTTTTTAAAGGTCGCGCAGAGAGCCTCGTTATTCCATGATAATTCGGAAGCAAGAGTACGAAATTGGATGGCGTACTCGCCCACTGAAGAATTACCCTGGACCAGGTTCAGCAGGGCAGTCTCGGCAGAAGAAGCTCGGGCTGGTTCCTCGAAGACACTACGGACTTCAGCGAAGAAGGACTGGACTGTGGCTGTGGCAGGATCATTGCGGTCCCAGAGCGGTGTGGCCCAAGACAAGGCCTTTCCTGAAAGAAGGCTCACTACGAACGCCACCTTAGACCGTTCTGTAGGAAACAAGTCCAACAACATCTCCATATGCAGGGAACATTGAGACAGAAATCCACGGCAGAGTCTAGAGTCCCCATCAAATTTGTCCGGCAGGGACAAGCGAAGGCTAGGAGCGGCCACTCGCTGCGGAGGAGGTGCAGGAGCTGGCGGAGGAGATGGTTGCTGCTGTAGCAGAGGCAGAAGTTGCTGTAACGTGGCGGTCAACTGCGACAGCTGCTGTCCTTGTTGGGCAATCTGCTGCGATTGCTGAGCGACCACCGTGGTAAGGTCAGCGAGACTTGGCAGCGGCACCTCAGCGGGATCCATGGCCGGATCTACTGTCACAATTCGGCTTACAGGTAGTGGATCCTCTGTGTCAGCGAGGGATTGGCGTGGACCGTGCTGGTGGACCGGTTCTAAGAGGCTACTGGTGTTCACCAGAGCCCGCCGCAAAGCGGGATGGTCTTGCTGCGGCAGTAGCAACCAGGTCGTATCCACTAGCAACGGCTCAACCTCGCTGACTGCTGAGAAGGCGTGGGACAGAAGGACTAGGCAGAGGCAAGGTCAGACGTAGCAGAAGGTCGGGGCAGGCGGCAAGGTTCGTAGTCAAGATGGATAGCAGGAGTTCAGGTAACACAGGCTTTGGACAACACTAAACGCTTTCACTGGCACAAGGCAACAAGATCCGGCAAGGGAGTGCAGGGGCAGTGAGCAGATATAGCCAGGGAGCAGGTGTAAGCCAATTAAGCTAATTGGGCCAGGCACCAATCATTGGTGCACTGGCCCTTTAAGTCTCAGAGAGCTGGCGCGCGCGCGCCCTAGAGAGCGGAGCCGCGCGCGCCAGCACATGACAGCAGGGGACCGGGACGGGTAAGTGACTTGGGATGCGATTTGCGAGCGGGCGCCTCCCGCTGTGCGAATCGCATCCCCGACGGCCATGTCAGTGCAGCGCTCCCGGTCAGCGGGACCGACCGGGGCGCTGCAGGGAGAGAGACAACATATATCCTGTATTATACTCCAGAGCTGTACTCACTATTCTGCTGGGGAGGTCACTATGTACATACATTACATTACTTAACCTGTACTGATCCTGAGTTATATCCTGTATTATACTCCAGAGCTGTACTCACTATTCTGCTGGTGAGGTCACTGTGTACATACATTACATTACTTATCCTGTACTGATCCTGAGTTATATCCTGTATTATACTCCAGAGCTGTACTCACTATTCTGCTGGTGAGGTCACTGTATACATACATTACATTACTTATCCTGTACTGATCCTGAGTTATATCCTGTATTATACTCCAGAGCTGTACTCACTATTCTGCTGGTGGGGGTCACTGTGTACATACATTACATTACTTATCCTGTATTGATCCTGAGTTATATCCTGTATTATACTTCAGAGCTGTACTCACTATTCTGCTGGTGAGGTCACTGTGTATATACATTACATTACTTACCCTGTACTGATCCTAATTACATCCTGTATTATACTCCAGAGCTGTACTCACTATTCTGCTGGTGAGGTCACTGTGTACATACATTACATTACTTATCCTGTACTGATCCTGAGTTATATCCTGTATTATACTCCAGAGCTGTACTCATTATTCTGATGGTGAGGTCACTGTGTACATTACATTACATTACTTATTGCTAGCCCAGGGTCCAATCAAAATTAAAGACAGCCCTGGCTCCACTGCTACTCAGCAGGACCCGACACGGGCATCCTTGAACTTGCCGTCCTCCACTAACACTGTACAGCAGCAGTAAGTGAGGTATAACACCCAATGTTACTCTCAAAAACGAAATATCCTAAAGACCAACGGTAAGATAATTTATTTTCCATCTTATCTCTTATCTACGAACATTTTTTGAAAACAGAACTTTATTGGCAACATATCACAGTGCCGATGTGGTATCCCGGTACCGCATCCTATGCGGTCCCTTTATGTGTATGGGTCCCCATAGCCAGAGTCCCTAGGACGTAGGGGTCCATGTTGTATAGTCTACCCCTTGTCACCTCTATCTAGTAAACTAGTAACTTATGCAAGTTTTATGTAAATATAGTTATATAAATGTAAATAAATAGTCAATTACCTGCGCTTAAGCGTACCTGGACCTGCGGGTCACGTGACTAGGTGAACTCTATGGTATTTCTGCTTGAGGACCTGTGGAGGTCCCTGTGACGTATGTACGAGTGAATGACAGGTATTCGGACCAATCAGATTCACCCCGCCCCTACCCATATAAGGGAGCGGTGGCCATTATTTTCTTTCTTGTTCCTGGGCTGTCAACCGAGAAGGACCTGCGCAGCTATTCTCGCAGTGAGTTAGGCCTGAGCCTTGCGGCGATGGCTGATTAGTGCTAAATCGAGAGTGTATCAATCCCCAGACACTCTGCAGCATCACCGGACCTAATCTAACCCCTAAATCCGGACGGATCTGTAATATCTACCCTAAATTCAGAGACTTTCTAAATACCTCAAGGTCCGCAACAACTGTCAGTCACTGAGCAACATAAGGACTGTTATATGAGACTGTTACTGTGCGTTGGATGTACCGCAAGCACTTAAGTAAAGTTGTTCAAGTTAAGTCTCCTTGTGGACCTTCAGTCATTTCATGCACCTATCGTTACTGGGAAGTGCGGCGATAGGCTGGAGCATTACCTCAGCATACCAGCCCTCAGCCTGGCGTCACGAACTATAGGGTCAACATTAACCCCTCATATACCGATACAACATCCCCACTACTATACACCCCCCAAGGGCTACCACACCGACATCTGACTAATATTCAAATTGAATCATTGTATAAGTATACTGTATGGTATTATAATAATTGGGACTATACTGCAAGGGCCCAGCATTCATTCAGTTTCTTATTGTATGCTTTAATTGTTATTCATTATATATATATATATATATATATATATATATATATTTTTTTTTTTTTTTTTTTTTTTTTATTAAATCTACTATTATATTTTATTACTTAGAGGTTTGTATCCTTGTAATATATACATTGACTTTCGGTTGTACCAGTGGGACAGAAAACCAGTGGGACAGAAATCCAGAGAGCCAAAAAATAAAGTATTGAACATGATGGGCCTGTCCACCAGCCAGATCTACAACATTGAATAGCATGACTGAGGAAACTTTTTGAATAAGTAAAATTTGTGAATGAAGTGCAAAAAAGAGGTTATACAAAAAAATAAAAATAAAAATAAAAAAAAGAGTTGTACCAATAAGAAGGGAACAGATTTTGCTTCTCATTGAGCAAATACATTCTATTGACTTTGGAAAACCTGACCCAGTGGTCCATAGGTTACATGGTTAATGATTTAGGAGGAGGTGACTTGCATCCATGGTCCTATATATTAAGTCACCATATGTGATGCTCTAGGAACCTGGCAAAGTCTCGAGCTTCCAGGACAGTGTGAGTACAGATAGATCCTATACATTGCATGTTATTTTAGGATTTTTTTTTTCCTGTTTTTTATTTTATTTTGCTTTCTATAAATTAAATGATCTTCTGATTTGTGGATCCATAGAACACAAAGGGTAAATTGAGGTTAAACTTATACTTAACCCCTTAAGTACAAATATAAGTAAACCTGTACGCCCCTGAAAGACCAGGACTGTTTTTTCAAATCAGGGATGTCTGACTTTAATAGAGAATAACTCTGGAAATGTTTTGCCAATCATGATAATTCTGACACAGTTTTTTTGCCACAAATTGTCCTTCATGTACATAGTAAAAAATAAGCCGATATCATTTGTATTTCTTTTTTACAATGCAAAAAATTATGAAATAAAAAAAAATTATGATTTTTTGCTATTTTAAAACTAATAGGTTACATATATTTATACTTTCTGACCAAATTGTTTATGAAACTTATACTTTCAGATGTCTAATTTATTATGAATGCATTTCTTTTGTTTTTAATTAACATTTTAAAAGAATTAGAAGCCTAACAATTTAACTTGAAATTTTGAAAACTTAGAAAATTTGAAAAGTACATCTTTTTTTAATGTGCTATGCAAGGTGTGCAGAAATTTGAAGGTGGTAGAACATAAGAAACCCTCTCAAATGACCCCATTTTAAAAACTAGACCCCTCAAGGTATTCGCTAGGGGGCGTACAGTGAGTATTTTACCACCATAGTTTTTTGACAGGAATTATTGCAAAGTCAGTGTTAAAAATTCAAAATGAGCTTTTTTTCACAAATGCATCATTTGTGGGGCATATTTTTTGTGCATCGCTTCTGATATTTAAAGAAATGCACCCTATATTTTATTGAGCTGCTCGGCCCATTTTTTAAATACCCCCGTTTAAGCCATATTTGGTTCTTTGGCCGTGTGGTAGGACCCGGAAGGAGAGGAGCGCCATTTGGCTTTCATGGCATCATTTTAGGACGAATGGATTATAGGCCACACCTCATGCCTGCAAAGGGTTTTAGCTGCCAGAACCATACAGAACCCCCACAAGTGACCCCATTTTGGAAACTACACCCCCTAAAGTATTCGCCTAGACCAAAAGTGATCATTTGTGGGACATATTTTTTGTATATTGCATCTGAAAAGTAGAAAATGCACCCCATATTTTATTACACTGTTCGTCCCGTGTTCAGCAATACCCCCTCTTAGGCCATATTTGGTTGCATGGCCACATGGTGGGACCCAAATGGAGAGGAGCACCATTTGGCTTTTAGGATATCATTATACAAATTATAGGCCGCACTTCATCTTGCAAAGCATTCTAGCTGTCAGAACAATACAGCACCCCCAGTTGTGACCCCATTTTCGAAACTACACACCTAAAGTATTCACCTAGGGCAAAAGTGAGTACGTTGAGCCCTTATTGTGTGGCTAGAATTATTTCAAAGTCAGTGAAACAAAATAGAAATTAGCTTTTTTTCATTTTGGTAAGTCGCTTTTTGGTAAGTCGCTTTTGAAATGGAGAAAATTTGCCCCACATTTTATCACCCTGTTCATCCCGGACTGGGCAGTACCCCTACTTGGGCCATATCTGGCTGCCTGAGCGCCTGGTAGGACCAAGAAGGAGAGGAGCCCCATTTGGCTTTCAGGGCAGAATTGTATGAATATTCCCCATTCATACTGCGTTTCTGCAGTATCGGTGTCCATTGTCATGTCAAAAAAGGGATGCCAACGTATACTGTAGCAGTCTCATTCAGAAATGAATCACTTTTTTTTCATGATGCTGACGGATACCTCTAACATACTGCGGCAACGCAGAATGAACGGGACGCAGTGTAGGGTCACATACAGCGCATCACACCTATTTCACACATATTTCACACCACGTTTGCCCCCGGCAGTCACAAGGGCAAGATCACTGCTGCGGCCGGGTAGCTCAGTGTGTCTGCTCATGACTGCAGGCAGGAAATCCGCCACTATGAGTAGACACACAAAGCTACCCAGCCGCAGCAGGGAGCTCAATATTTTGACTCCTGGCAGGCATCAGCAGCATGTAATATGCTGTGGATGTGCGCCATGTGATCCTACACATTATGCATTTTTATTTTTCATTATATTTATTTAATAAATGTATTTTTTTTTACACTTTTTACATTTTTTAAAAAATGTTTACACTATTTTTTCTTTTACACTTTTATATATATTTTTTTACACTTTTTTTTTAATGCTTTGGAATACTTAGTATTCCAAAGAATTGCAGTTATATGCTGCCTGCCAGTTTTACACTAGCATGCAGCATTTCAGTGCCTCTGGCACGTCCTGACAGGCAATAACCGGGGCAGACCTAGGGGTCCTTGTAAAGACCCCCGGCTGCCCAGGTAACTAGCAGCACCCCACAATCGTTGTGGGGTGCTACACGAGAGAGACAGAGGGAGCGGTTTAGGGTTAAACTGCCGGGACCGAAGTTTACTTCGGTCTCGGCAGTGCTGCAGGATCCTGGCTGTGTGATACAGTCGAGTCCCTGCTGCGATCTCGTGGGTGCACTGGGTAGCACCCACAAGAACCATAGACATGTATACTCGTCCTGGTGTCGTTCAGAGGTTAATCATAAAAACACCATAGGTGACATGAAGAATAAAATGCTGTATACTGTAATTATTGGGCTGTATTTGTAATACACTGATGTGCTGGGTCTTCAAAAACGAGACACAAACACAATGGCCCAGATTTATCAAACTATGTGAGAAAAAAAAATGGAGTGATTTTCCTACAGAAACCAATCACAGCTCAGCTAACAAGCTCTGATAAAGGGAAAACTGAGATGTGATTGGTTGTTGTGGGAAAATCACTCCATTTTTTCTCTCACAGTTTGATGAATCTCCTCCAATGAGGAAGATTTATCTAAACCTGTGTAGAGAAGAAAGTTGCTGAGTTGCCCATTGCAACCAATCAGATTGCAACTTTCATTCTTAACAAGGCCTCTGAAAAATGAAAGAAGCGATCTGATTGGTTACTATGGGCAACTGGGCAACTTTTCCTCTACACAGGTTTTGATAAATCTCTCCCAATGTATCCTACCTAGAAATTAGAAAGATATAAGGAGTTGTCCAAGATTAGGACAACATGGCTATTTCTTTCACCAGTCCACAGGTTGTTTGTGGTATTGCAATGGGCAGGTGGGGCGCTGTTTCTCATACTGGACAACACCTTTTAACATAAGTTTGAAATCCATTCTATTGAGTAAGCATCTTGGGGAGATTTATCAAAACCTGTCCAGAGGAACAGAGGAAAAGTTGCCCAGTTGCCCATAGCAACCAGTCCACTTTATTTCATTTTTCAGAGGCCTTGTCAAAAATGAAAAAAGCGATCTGATTGGTTGCTATTGGCAACTCAGCAGCTTTTCCTCTACACAGGTTTTGTTAAATCCCCCCCCCTCTCTTTCCTATAGACACTAGAGCAATGATGGTGGCAAATTTTTGGGGTTGTGATTTTTTGGCCATTCACAGGACGGAGGTTTTAGCTGAGTTTAGAAACTAAGGTGTTAATTTAGCTTACCTAAAAACTTCAGATGAGGATTATGGCTTTTGAAGGTGGAACCTTTCTGCTGTAAGACTATTAGGTGCTAATTGACTCTCCCCTCTACCACTAGCGGGCAATATATTATTTGCATGAATATGCTTACCTAGTAGGTGTCTTCTTCTCTAGATTGTTACATCTCATCGGTGCCTGCCCCTAATAATTTTTTCAATGGAGGTATGGACCCAAAACTTGGAAAAAGACCAGCTGTATATGTGACCACGCTATTAGTCACATTAGTCAGATGCGTGCCGGTATCAAAACGCGTCTGTGTTCGGCTTCAATAATTTTTTTTCAGTATTACTTTCAATTATACTCTTGTTGAGATTTTACATGGCGGGGACTACCGTATACAGCTGGCCTTTTCCCCAGTTTTGCATCTGTACCTCCATTGCATCTGATATCGGCCAGGAAGCCTCTGCTGTACTGATGCCGGGAAGGCATTACCACCATTGGATTCTTACAATGCTATCATAAGCCGTTGTATGAAAAACACAACGACTTATGATCTCATTGCAAGTATCCATAAGGTAGCAAGAGCAAGAGACCTTTTGAATACTACCAGAATTATGCCAAAACGTTATTACCCTATGGGAAGCTCTGCTGTAAATTTTATTTTTATAGTATTGTGTAATAATTCAAAATATTTTTGGTAGCCAAAGCAAAAATGACTGAATATACTCATTGTCACTCGCTTATTTATGAGTTCAATATTGGAAATTACTAAAAGGTATATAGACGACATAATTTTTCTTCCCTTACTTTCAACAAAATGTGAATCAGAGAAAAATCTTTTTCTTCTCTTTCAGAAACATGAGGGTCCTTCTTATTTTGGGAGTAGCTCTACTTTTCACGTTGGCCTTTGCGGATCATCATAAGGGCGGGCCGAAACATGACAAGGATGATCATGATGATCACAAACATGATCATGACCACCATGATGACCATGACCACCATGATGACCATGACCATGATCATAAACACCACCATCACAAGAAAGGGGAACGCCATGGCAGAAAGCACCACCATCACCACAATGAGTCCTTATCCTGCCACAAGATAGCTCCATACAATTCTAAATTCACCTTTGACCTGTATCGGCAGGTAGCTCTGGATCATCCTTCTGAGAACATTGTATTTTCTCCTATTAGTATCTCTACTGCGTTTGCTTTTCTGTCCCTCGGTGCTAAGGGTCAAACCCACTCACAGATCATTGAAGGATTGGGCTTCAACACTTCTGAGATCTCAGAGCAAGAAATCAATGAAGGCTTCCACCATCTTCTGCATCTCCTGAATGATGCAGACAGAGAGCTTCAGCTCAGTGGTGGGAACGCTCTCTTCATTTCCAAGGAACACAAGATTCTCCAGACGTTCTTAGATGAAGCCAAGAAAGTCTACCACTCAGAAGCATTTTCTACTGATTTCAAAAATACTGAAGAAGCCAAAAACCAGATCAATAGTTATGTGGAGAAGAACACCCATGGCAAGATCGCTGAACTGCTGGACAGTGTAGACCAGGACGCCATATTTGTCCTTATCAACTACATTTATTTCAGAGGTAATTCCATCTATTGTATTACACTTGCAGACCCACTCCAAACTCTTAGTAGTGCCCAAATATCTCACCTATTGAATGTGTTTTCTAAAGAAGCCAATACACCTTATATAAAGTCACCAAACATGCTGATGTATGGCCTCCCGACTCTCCAGTGACAGATGATGTTGGTGCGGAGAAGAGTCATGTGTAATGGATTTTTATTGCAGACCCTTTTGTTCTGGCCGTGGGTCACCCCTTGCTTTCACAGTTATTGAAATGTATGGGCACCTTAAGTTAAAGTGTAAAAAACTGATACAGCCCAATTGATACTAAATGGCACTGGCTAGACTGAGCAACCCAGCCCAACACCTATACCCATGGTGTAAAAATACAAGGAAAGTAAAAAATAATATGTTGGAGAACAAAAGTCTATAGATATTAGGATAATAATTTATTTAAAATGTATCAAATAACATACATAAATAGTTGGTTCACAGGGCCCTTGTGAAACCACCCCTTAAAATAGTCACAAATAAAATCACATGAATATTGCATTGTGTAGGTATAAAATATAGCCAATAGGTAGAATACCACCAATTATAGCCACTAGTTAGTGGAATTAGATCTAATAATCTATGATAGCTGAGCTGGTCTTATACGGAATGACTGGAGTAACTTTTATGATTCCATAATAAAGCGCATAACTCCAAATAATTGTATTACATCCAAGTAAATGTCTGTAACAGTTCCAGGCTTGGAAATAAGGTGCAACGAGTGTCTATAGATATCTTATCCTTATATCACACATACCGACACAGATAAATATCCAAACAGACAAGGTCTTGTACAGGGCGATAGCTGCCTGATATCTCTTAGTGATAATATTGTCCGACACAGCGATAAGTAGATTGTATCCACTCACCCTCCGGAGCACCAATAGATCTGGTGCTGCGCACCTCTCACCTCGTGCGGGCTTCGGGGGTCTTTGAGTAGATAGTTGCGCTGTGTATCTGTAGATGTTGACAGCGCGGCCGGCTCGATTAGCGATCCCCGTATGCTCGCGCTCTCAGTACAGCTCTCAGTCAGCTGTAGGGAGCGTGAAGACTTTGCTAGCAGCACTGGGCTAGCGTCCTCGTGGATGCCGAGCGTGCTCTCGGATCACTCTGCTAGCATTGTATACTAAGTCTAGTAATACCACCTATAGCTTCATATTTTCTCGCTACCACGAATATCCACCTCTACTGAGCTGTTGTCAATTACCTGGAACCATCCTCTGTCATCAGAGCGATCCAAACGCATCGTTGAGCATCATCCTGCATCATCCTCTGTCATCAGAGTGATCCGCGCGCACGCTCGGCATCCATGAGGACGCTAGCCCAGTGCATGCTATCTACAGATGACAAACAATGAGAGCGCGAGCATACAGGGATCGCTAATCCAGCCGGCCGCACCGCCAACATCTACAGATACACAGCGCAACTATCTACTGACAGACACCCGGAGCCCCCACGAGGAGAGAGACCAGCTCAGCTATCATAGATTATTGTATCTAATTCCACTAACTAGTGGCTATAATTGGTGGTATTCTACCTATTGACTATATTTAATACCTACACAGTGCAATAATCATGTGCTTTCATTTGTGTCTATTTTAACAGGTGGTTTCACAAGGGCCCTGTGAACCACCTATTTATGTATGTTATTTGATACATATTAAATAAATTATCATTCCAATATCTATAGACTTTTGAGCTCCAACATATTATTATTTTACTTAAGTTAAAGTGTACCTGTCATATCTCAGAAAAAAATTATCCTTATACATGTTACTCACCAGGTCAAGCAGATGCTTTACATGTCTTGTTTTATGTGTCTAGCTCACAAATCCCTGCTGCTCAGGAAGGGACATGCCCGCCAGCACTCACCATGCAGTAACTTCCTCCCTGAGTCTGCTGTCCTGGGTCTCTTCATCCAATCACTGCAGGCTGCTCTGTGAAATACAAAGCCTAATCCCTCGACCATGTTTTCATGTTGCAATCTGATAGGACAGGAGTGAGCACGGAGGAGTGCTAGTCCTGCCCTCACTTCCTGGACTTTATCCCAGCCTGTGCTTCAGATGGGACAAAGATGATGCTGCAGCCGGATGGGATTATGTTTTGGATGGTATGGGGACCTCTAGTGGTCTCTTTTTTAATAAGCCATGATATCTTTAAAAATGAGATAGCAATATTTTATGACCTTTATGTTTTGCCAAGATGTACAACATTACAGTTTTTGATTCTGACAGTGCCTATTTAAGAGAAAACACTGAAAAATAACTCTCCTTGGTACTGATGATTCACTTGGCGATATCACTTGGTGGTGGAGCGCGGGTTGCTGCACCCTCACATCAGTCTTTAATATCATAACTTCACTATACATTTTTTTTTTCTCCAGGGAAGTGGGAAAATCCATTTGATGAGAGATTCACAAAGGAAGGAGATTTTCAGGTCAATAAGGACACCACTGTGAAGGTGCCTTTCCTGTTCAGAACGGGAGTGTACAAAGTGGCTTTTGCTGATGAGGCCACCGTGGTCTCCATTCCTTATAAAGGAGATGCCAGCGCCTTGTTCATCCTGCCAAAAGAAGGAAAGTTATCTGAGATAGAACAGAATTATGGTAAAGAATTAATTTTCAAGTGGAAAAAATCAATGAACAAACGGTAAGTAATTATTTATCTATCTATCTCATATCTATCTATCTATCTATCTATCTATCTCATATCTATCTATCTCATATCTATCTATCGCATATCTATCTATCCATTTCATATCTATCTATCTATCTCATATCTATCTATCTTTCTATCTATCTATTCATCTCATATCTATCTATCTATCTCATATCTATATATCTGTCTCATATCTGTCTATCTATCTATCTATCTCATATCTATCTATCTATCTATCTTTCTATCTATCTATCCATCTCATATCTATCTATCTATCTCATATCTATATATCTATCTCATATCTGTCTATCTATCTATCTCATATCTATCTATCTATCTCATATATGTCTATCTATCTATCTTTTTCATATCTATCTATTTCATATCTATCTATCTCATATCTATCTATCTATCTATCGCATATCTATCTGCCGTATCTATCTATATACCATCTTGTAGGATCCACATTATTTTGTCTATAATAATCTTTCTCTTGTTTTTTCTTAGGTTGATCGACTTATTCCTCCCCAAATTCTCGGTCTCTGGTACTATCAACCTTAAAAATACATTAAGTAAATTTGGTGTAGTAGACGTCTTCTCAGATAACGCTGATCTTTCCAATATTACTGGAGAAGCCAACGCAAAGATTTCAAAGGTTAGTTATAGCTATCTATCTATCTATCTATATCCTATCTATTTATCTATCTCATATCTATCTATCTATCTATCTCATATCTATCTATCTATCTCATATCTATCTATCTATCTCATATCTATCTATCTATCTATCTATCTCCTATCTATCTATCTATCTATCTATCTATCTATCTCATATCTATCTATCTATCTATCTCCTATCTATCTATCTATCTATCTCCTATCTATCTATATATCTATCTATCTATCTTTCTCATATCTATCTATCTGATATCTATCTATCTATCAATCTATCTCATATCTATCTATCTTATATCTATCTATCTCATATCTACCTATCTCATATCTATCTATCTATCTATCTCACATCTATCTATCTCATATCTATCTATCTATCTCCTATCTATCTATCTATCTATCTCCTATCTATCTATCTATCTATCTATCTATCTATCTATCTATCTATCTATCTCCCATCTATCTATCTATCTATCTATCTTTCTCATGTCTATCTATCTGATATCTATCTATCTATCTATCTATCTCATATCTATCTATCTTATATCTATCTATCTATCTCATATCTATCTATCTATCTATCTATCTATCTATCTATCTATCTCATATCTATCTATTTCATATCTATCTCATAACTATCTATCTCATATCTATCTATCTATCTATCTATCTCTCTCATATCTATCTATCTATCTCATATTTATCTATCTTCATTCTATAACAAATATTTTTTCCTCACCCCCTATAGGCCATCCATAAAGCTGTGCTCACTGTGGATGAGAAGGGGACAGAAGCGGCCGGCTCCACAGCCCTTGAGGCCATCCCCATGATGCTTCCTCCTCGCGTTGAATTTAATCGCCCCTTTATATTTTCATTGTACGACTACAAAACCAGAAGTGTTCTTTTCACGGGAAGAATTGTCAACCCACAGAAATGATTTGCTCCATAACTTTTTTCATACAGTAAAATATAATGATTTGCCCATTTTGTAGTTTTTTGTTTTTATTTCATATTTCTTCTAGAATTAAATGCTAGACAAATTAGTCAACCATTGTGGACCAGGGTCTTACTCTTCACACCAGTCACAGACCCCATAGAATTCACCAGCACTAAAACAAAACTTTCAATACATACCAAGAATAACACTATTCCCCAAAATCAAAAAAGGGAATGAGCTGCATTCCCCAGCTTAGTCTCCGGACTGTATATTTTTCCTGGGGCATTAATCCAAATGTCCTTCACAGGGTGTTAAACAATTGCAAGAGTTCATGTGGCATTTTTATAAATGTCCTTACCTACTCCAATAGAATGTAAACAAAGTAGTAACGGTTTGTTGTGAAGGGTCTTTTGTACCTTGGTACTGACACTTAACCCTGATATTACTGTTACTGACATTTTAAGGTGAATAAACATTTGTAGATACTGACAATAGCATATATACATAGATGAAACCATATACACATTAGACATTTCTTGGATCGGGCTGCCAGAGGCTTTTTACCCAGATGCCTGTGCTACGGGGCCCATCAGCTTTTTGCTACTTCTCCCCAAAACATAGAAATGTTTTAATACATTGAGGCACTGAAAACAATAACTTCCACGTATTGTACTATTTTAACTTACCAGGTGCTCTCTGTGGCCATTTAGAGAACCCTGTGAACAGTGGACAGGAAAAAAAAAATAGTTTTGACATGGACTGGAGTTTATACATACTAACTATGAGGTAACAGTCCTGACTTAAGACATTTTTAGTACTGTACATTAACTCACTATCTGTACACGATATGTAATATATACATTTGATTACTGACTAGTAATATGTACATTTGTTTATGTGCAAATTTTAGCTACAAGGTACAGCTATTCTTATTCAGGATACCTTCTGCAAGACCAATCCTGCTGACATAAAGACAGAAGACCAATATGGGTTAACATAAACATTTTTATATATACATTCTGTACAGTTTTAGCCCATTAGTACCGCTTACATCACCATCATAATAATATTATTTTTTTTTCATTAGGCCCTTATTAAATGGTATTCCGGGATCTAAGCTTTTATCCCCTATCCAGAGGATAGGGGATAAAATGTCTGATCATGGGGGGGCCCTCCGCTGCAGCACCCACATTGTAAGCGGGGCTGTGTCTCCAGTGTCGGAAACTTCCGGGTTTCCGAGATTGGAGATGGGACGTAACGCCATGCCCTTATTAAAGGGTATTCCGGGATCTAAGCTTTTATCCCCTATCCATAGAAGAAACAAAACAGTCCCAACGTGTTTCACGTGGATGGTGTCAGGGTCTTCAGGGGACAAACTGGGGAATAAAATGCAACAGACTAAACCATATCAATGGTGACCCATTATGGTGCAGAACTAAAGGGCCATAGTGGAAACAATATATGGACTGAACCCCCCCCCCTCCACCACCTCATAATGGAGCCACTTTGTGCACCCCTGCACCACTTTAAATTGCTCCGCCATTGGCTGTCCGGGCATGCATGTTGTTGTTTTTCAATACCTGGAGGGCCACAGTTTAGATCTGCTGCAGATTTTAGGGTCTCATTTGAATCGGAAAATAAATTGTCTACAAATTGTATCTCTTGCTCTGGAGGACTCAGCATGTTTGTGCATTACATAGATGTACCATTGACTTAAAGGTAATACTTCTTTTCCCCCTATGGTGGCACCAAAGGCAATTGTTAGATTTCTCCTCTGATTACAGCTTGTCATTGATTAAAGGAAGGGGGGACAGAATTATCCAAAGAATAAAGACTAAAACACATATAAGAATGGATCAGCTCAGCATCAATGCAGAACTTACAAAGTAAAGTGGTTATCCAGTTTACAAAACCCATTTTCTTTTTTTTTTTTTTTTTCAAATAAGTTTTTATTCGTTTTCCAATATACGCACAAACAGAACAAATGCACAATATGAATGCAGAATGCAAACTTACAAAGAACTGTACCTTGAACATAGTAAGGAATATAAAATACAAAAGTTTACAATACCATGTTCAAGGTGTAAAAAATTGGATGGGGGGGGGGGGGGGGGGGGGGAGACAGAGAGACATAATACCGAAAACATTTGTTTTAGGAAAAGGGCAGCATCATACCAGGCAGTTCGTTATGCAGATGTGAGGGCTACAAGACTATACGTTTCTATTTTGAGACAGCCAAGGAGACCAGATGGACAGACAGGAGTCATGTGTTCGATCAGATCTACTTGTCATCTCCTCAAAGTGGCATATCTGGTGGACCTTCGATTCCCATTCCGAGATAGTAGGTGGGCTGGAGCTAAGCCATTTCAGCGGGATTAATGATTTGGCAGCCGACAAGAGATGAGCTAGAAGTATGTTTTTGTGGGGTTGAAAATTAGATGACGGCTTGCCGATCAACACCATATCAGGTTGGAGTTTGAGGGAACGGGAAAGTATCTGGTTAATGCATGATTCTATCTAGTTCCAGAAAGGCACTATGTCCGGGCAGGTCCACCAGATATGTGTATGGGTCCCGGTATGCAAATAACACCGCCAACACTGCTTAGAGGGGGACAGACCATGTGCATGCAGAAACTCTGTTGTTTTATACCATCTGGATAACAGTTTAAAATGCGTTTCCCTCAATCTGACACATCTTGAGAATCCTTGAGAATATTTTAGAATGTAATTCGCTTCGCTCTCTGATAGTACTACATTTAGCTCTTTTTCCCAAGAGGACAAGTACCCCGGGTTAGAGGAGGATCCCACTAAGGAGCAGCATTTCTTTGCGTAAGATAGTTTATACCAGCCCCTCCGAGGGGTCAGCAGGCCAGTTTCAAAAGTTGACAAGGGTCTCAGAGGGGCTATTACACTCCAGAACTCTGTGAAGCAGGACCTGAGATGGGATATCTGAAGGAAGGACAACTTCAGCGTAGGAAGCAGCAGGGAGATTTCCTCTGAAGTCGGAACCCTTCCATCCTCAAAAATCTGGCTGATCGTAAAGCTTTCTAATTTGGACCAAAGGGAGCCGTAGGTGGGGGATTTGCGATCCAGAACGACAGGAATTAGAGAAGCAGGCAGCAAAGGAGAAATCAGGGGCAAAAGGACAGAGGCAAGGGAAGACCACACTGTATAGAGACTCATGAAAAGAAGGGAAAGGGGGGATTGGGAGTAGTTACGCCTTTTGGGAACCCAAAGGTGGTGTAAGAAGTCTGGTCCATATGCCCATTGGGACCACAAGGCCTCTCTAAAATGAGGGAGGTTTGAAGGGGGGTTGGAGGACGAGTGGCAGGAAATCCACCTTCTTAACTGTAAGGATCTATATAGGGTGTGAATCTCTGGCATACCTAAACCTCCTTTTTCAGGGGGTCTAGCTAGCAGGGTCTTTGCTAGGCGAGGCCTTTTGTTCTTCCATAGGTATCTTGAAAATATACTTTGCGTCATTAAAAAAAAAGAGGATGGGAGTGTTATCGGCAGCATATTTAGCTTGTAAGCTATTTTCGGAACTACGTACATTTGCAATACATTGCATCTGCCAATCCAGGAGATGAGGGGGTTATCATAGTCAACTAGAAGCTGTTGGACCTCCGAGAGTAAGGGTTTAAAGTTAGCGTTATAAAGTTGGGAAATTGAGGAAGTTATATGAACACCCAGATATTTCAGGGAGGAGCGAGCCCAAGGGAAAGGTGTACTACTGTGTAAATTAGCAACTGTGCTGGGAGATAACGTAATATTGAGCAGTTCTGACTTATTCACATTTACCTTGAAGTTTGATAAATTACCAAATTCAGAGAACAATGATATCAGGCAGGGAAGCCCCCCCCCCCCCTCCGGGTCTGGTAACAGAAAAAGTAAATCATCGGCAAATGCTAGTGTTTTAAGCTCCCCCTCTGGCGTTGCAAACCCCTTAATCTCCGGCATCTGTCTTATCTTCTGGAGAAGAGTCTCCATCACCAGAATAAATAGGGAGGGGGACAGGGGACAACCCTGCCGGGTGCCATTCGTTATGGAAAACGGTGGGGAGAGAGAGTCATTTATACGCAAGGAGGCGTAGGTATTCGCAGACAGGGAGAATATTGATTCTACAAACGTGTGGGGGGGGGGGAACCAAATTTGCGGAGGGCTGCCCTCATGAACGACCAACTAACTCTATCAAATGCCTTCTCGACGTCCACGCCGAGAAGGACCAATGGACAGTTATTGGAGTGAGCATAATGTATACAAGAAAGGAGTTGGACAGTGTTAGTCTTCCCCTCTCTACCCGGGACAAAACCAGACTGCTCAGGTGCTATCAGGTGAGGTAACAGCTTTTTGACGCGCAAGGAGAGAAGTTTGGCCCATACCTTTAGACCAAAATTGAGCAAAGAGATGGGCCTATAGCTTCCGCACTCCTTTGGGTCTTTTCAGTCTTTAACTATGAGTGTTATGTGTGCCTCTTGAGCCTGGCGTGGAAGAGAGGTAGGTGGTTGAAGGCGTTAGTGAGGTGAGGGACCAGCAGTTCAAGGAATTTGGTGTAATAACGCAAAGGGAGACCATCAGGTCCCGGGCTCTCACCAGGGGGAAAGGATTTAATGACTGAATTCCCTTCTGTCTCTGTTATCGGGGAAAGTAGGTTAGATATCATGGATGAGTCTAAAGAGGGGAGATGTAGATCGCTGAGAAAAGCCTCCTGAGTCTTGGCCAGAGCTGAGGTTGAGGACGTTTCAGGGGGAAGGGGTAAATTGTACAGATCAGCGTAGAATTGCTGAAAAGCAGTAGCTATTTGGGGAGTGTCCGTATGTACCCTACCACTCTTTTCCGAGCCGAGTACCTCTCTTCCTACAAAACCCATTTTCATATACCCTTTTAGAAATAAATTCCCTCTTGTAGATCCAAATTTCTAGGCCAGAGAACCCTTTGATATGAATTCACACTTTGTAATGTTTACTTTACCCTGTGGTGGCGCTGCAGGGAAAATGAACATTTACTGTCAGGATTTCCCACATATTACATTACAATATTACTAATCGATGTGAGTCGATGAACACATTGGGGTTGTGTAGGTTTTTTTGTGGGTTTTGCTTCCCAACAGGTATTTTTCCAAAGTATTTACTAATGTTTCCCTACATTTTGCTTTTGTTTTTACAACTGTTCTGATCTGTCAGAGTTTTTCCAGCTGAAATCTAAAACATTTTCTGTGGAAATCTTAGTTAATGTGTTGGGATTTTACTAAACTTTCCTGGGCACGCCCCTTTAGTCAGGCCCACGCCCCATTTCTACTGTGACCAGGATCACGTTAGTAAATAAACCCCATTGATCATCTGGATTGTTCAAAGTAGAGACCCTGTTTAAATGGGCCCTGTCAGATTTGAAAACTTTTTATGTTGTACATCCTGGCAAACATTAAACTTTCTTAAATACTTCATAAGAAAATGTTATTACTTTTTTTTTTTTATAGAAATAATGGCTTATAAAAAAGACCCTAGTGGTCCCTATACCATCCAGAACTTAATCATGTCCGACTGCAGCATCATCTTTGTCCCAGTTGAAGCACAGGCTGGGAGAAAGTACCGGAAGTGATGGCAGGACAAGCACTCCTCTGTGCTCACTCCTGTCCTATCATACTGCAGTATGACAACAGAGAGGAGGGGGTTACAGAGCATCCTGCAATGATTGGGTGAAGAGACCTAGCACAGCAGACTCAGGAGTAAAGTGAATGCATGGCGAGTGAGCATGGATCAGTGCTTGCCTTGGACACACCCCTTCCTGAGCAGTGGATGTCAGAATAAGTAAGCAGCAGAACGGAGGGATTTGTGAGCCAAATAAAGAAGCTGGACACATAAAAAAAAAAAAACCTGCATGACCTAGTGAGGAACAAATAAAAGCATTATTTTATTCTGTTATATGACAAATATTCTTTCATGTATTTATGTGATATCCCAAAATATTGGTGTGGACCATTAGCTGGTGATTTCTAACCCAAAGAGGAATCAAAGTACACCAACACCTCTTCCACACTTCCCCAGTATGTCATTGAAGGACTCAAGCTTAGTGATGCAGTCAATTTGTACAAGCAGGACACAAATGCATGGCAAAACCCATAGAACTGCCCCCACATGTGATCTGCCATAATTGAGGGACCAGAAAGGTGAAGATAAAATAGTGAATAGCAGCCACTTTTTTAAATTAGGTTTTATTTATTTCTTGCTTGCAAAATAGCTTTGCCAATTTTGTTTTACATCAAGATGACCCTAAGGCAAATAGACTGGATTGACTAATACTGATTTTGGCAAATGCGAATCTGTAGCCCAGAGGTTACGTGGTTAATGATTAGAGAGAATTCGGCTTTCATAATAGGATGTGTCCATTGTCCTTATATAAAGTCATCAGTCATACTGTAGACACTGCAAAGCAAAGTGGCATTTGGGAGATCCAGTAAGACTGTGAGTACAGAGATATTGTTGGGTTTCAGGTATTTTTCATGTTCTTTATTATCTTCTCTATTATAGGACCCAGTGGATCCAATGAGATTCGCTGGTCTTATTAATACAGTAGGTTCCTTGAGTTTCCTGCTTTCTCTCCCAGTTTGACACCTTCTGCATTTGACTCATGGACAAATAAGGGTTTTTAGTTAATTGGTGACTTTATTGACCGGGCAAGTTCCTTTCTCATTTTAGCATTTTTCATAGCCTTCCAGATTTTGTAAAATGGGACAACAATGATATTGTAGACCCCGCTTCCAATCTTTTGTACCTATGGATGTAGGGGCATCATCTTTACAATCTATGGTGATGGTTTCCCCTGGGATCTTTCCATATATGATCAACAGGAAGAAGGATGGGATAAGATGACTCTTATGACAAGGATCATTCCTTCAGTTTTTCTACTTTGCTTCAGTAAATGTAATCATAGTGGTACAATGTTCCATATCTGGTGGGAATGTCCAAACCTTCACAGATTCATCTCCTCTACTCTTTTATGGGTGTCAATCTTTAAAGAAACTAGAACAGGCGCTTCTAAAGGCTCCGATTCCAGAGGCGCACAGGGGTGTAAATTAATCTATTTTTCTTTTTTTTGGTAGCCAAGTTGTCCAATGCCAGGAGCTGGAACACACCATCTAGTCTAAATAATCTTAATTGGATTATATCCAATGATAGTTTGACGAGCCCTCTTAAAATGGTACTACGGGATACCAAAAATCTATTCCCTATCCTAAGAATAGGGGATGAGTGTCAGATCGCTGGGACCCCCGAGATCCCCCGCATGGTGCTCTGGTTTTCCTACTGAATTGAGCATGTCGACCATTGCCCATAGTGGTTACTAATGCGCCCCTCCATGCATCTCTATGGGAGAGCCAGAGATACCCAAGTGCAGTGCTCCGGTTCTCTCATAATGATGCATAGAGGGGCTTTGAGTGGGAGTCCTTAGGATAGGGGATCGAGTTTATCCCAAAGTACCCCTTTAAGGATGCTCAGGCACAGTTTGAGAAGACTTGACAACTGTGGATAGCTGATTTGGAAGCCCCTTCTCGATAGTAATTGCCTTTGCCTTACTATATGTAGGTTCTCTTCTTCTTTTTATTTTGCCCTCTTATCTCCCTCCCTATGTTGGTCTTGTCTGTCTTTCTCTTTCGTCTCAGTCCTCCCCGCTGAATGTGTCCATGGTGTTCCCCTGGTATATCGTTTTTCTCTCTGACTTTCTTAGGTGGGTCTGATCTGTTCTTCACATTTGTATTTTGGATATTAGACAATCCGTCGCGCAATAATAAGCCCACACATTTGATAGTGTCATACTGTTTGTTGATGACTTCTATCTTGCAACACAACATGCTATGGTAAATTTCCATTTTACTTTTCTATTACTTACACAGTCAACCACACCCCTAGCAAGAAAGCACTATATAGGGGACTTCTCTAGAAGTCCTTTTGGCACCAAAGCAAAATTTTCTCATTGTAAACTCCATAACTAGGTGGTAGCTGGAGATTAATAGTTGAAGGTATATAGACAACGTTGTTTTATTTACTTACAGTCAACAAAACCAGAATGAAATAGAATATAATTTTCTTTGTCTTTCAGAAACATGAGGATCTCTTTGTTTTTGGGAGTAGTTGTATTTTTCACATTGACCTTTGCTCATCATGAGGAGGGCCACCATGAACACCAGGATGATCACCATGAACACCAGGATGATCAACATGATCACAAACACGGCCATCACCATAATGAGTCCTTAGCCTGCCACAGGCTAGCTCCATACAATTCTAAGTTTTCCTTTGACCTGTATCGGCAGGTAGCTCTGGATCATCCTCACGAGAACATCGTCTTTTCCCCTATTAGTATCTCTACTGCGTTTGCTTTCCTTTCCCTCGGTGCTAAAGCTCAGACCCACTCACAGATCACTGAAGGATTGGGTTTTAACACTTCTGAGATCTCAGAGCAAGAAATTCATGAAGGCTTTAACCATCTATTGCGTTTCCTGAATGATGCGGACAGAGAGCTTCAGCTCAGTGGTGGGAACGCTCTCTTTATTTCCAAGGAACACAAGATTCTCCAGACATTCTTAGATGAAGCCAAGAGGCTCTACCACTCAGAAGCATTTTCTACTGATTTCAAAAATACTCAAGAAGCCAAAAACCAGATCAATAGTTACGTGGAGAAGAACACCCATGGCAAGATCACCGAACTGCTGGACAATGTAGACCAGGATGCCATATTAGTCCTAATCACCTACATTTATTTTAGAGGTAATTCCTTATATTATGAAATATTACACATTGTCCATCCTACAAGGTAATGCACATGTTGACCCCCTCCCCCACAACCGGTGCCCTGGGGGCTTGTTAAAGAAGTATTCCAAGAAATCTAAGATGATGGAAAACACTGAATAAATAACTCTTCATGGTTCCGATCCTTTTCCATGGGTTGCTGCACTAGCACATAGGCCAATATTTAATTCTACCCCAGTAAGTCCTTTATATAATGTCCCAGCTCAGCCCCTCTATACAATAGTCACATATTGTTCCTTTTTTCATGTCTTTCTAGGGAAATGGGAGAAACCATTTGATGAAAAATGGACAAAAGAAGGTGATTTTCATGTCAATGAGAACACAACAGTGAAGGTTCCTTTCATGCACAGAACAGGAATGTACCATGTTGCCTTCACTGACGAGGCCACCGTGGTCTCCATACCCTATAAAGGAGATGCCGGTGCCATGTTCATCCTGCCAAATGAGGGGAAGTTTTCTCAGGTAGAACAGAACTTTCATAAAGAATCAATTATGAAATGGAAGAACGCACTGAACATACGGTAAGATATGGTTTATCTAAATGGAAAACTCCAGCACTCAAAAAGGTATTTGGAAAAGTAGAAAAAAAGAAATGTCTGAATTCCATCATATTCCAGCGACTCAACAATGATACAATAAAGGAACTTCTTTTTTTCACTCTTTCCGTTACAATTTTGAGTGCTGGGAGTTTTCCTGACATATAATCTTCTGGTGCCTGATCAATAATCCTCCATGCTAGTACTAGAGTAACTTTTTTTTCTTAGTAGTAGTATCTATTCATCTATCTATCTATCCATCTCCTATCTATCTATCTATCTATCTATCTCATATCTATCTATCTGATATCTATCTATCTAACTTATATCTATCTATCTATCAATCATCTATCTCATTTCTTTCTATCTATCTATCTATCTCATATCTATCTATCTCTCTCATATCTATCTATCTCATATCTATCTCATATCTATCTATCTCATATCTATCTATCTATCTATCTCATATCTATCTATCTCATATCTATCTATCTCATATTTATCTATCTATCTCATATCTATCTATCTATCTATCTATCTCATATCTATCTCTCATATCTAACTATGTATCTATCTATCTATCTATCTCATATCTATCTAATATCTATCTTTCTATTTATCTAGAAGAAGAAAGCGGCAGCACCAATGTAGAGATATGGAAGGGGAGTGCCGTCGGTAAGAACCTGGGTCAACATCTCACACGATATCCACAAAGCAAAATATCAGCACTTCCTTAGACAAAAATGTAGCTTTTATTCACAAAAATGCCAGAGCGATGTTTCAGACGTCTCTCACGACCATTGTCAAGCAACAAATGAGTCAAAGTGTATACAATTTATAGTGTGAACAATTAGTGACATCATCTCACAATTATTTCATTGATTCAACACGTGACATGAATATATACATAAGTGAATTAAGGGTACTGCATGTGGTCTTGCCAGAAACCATTTTGCCTAAGGAAGTGCTGCTGTTTTGCTTTGTATTTATCTATCTATCTATCTATCTCATATCTATCTATCTCATATCTATCTATCTCATATCTATCTATCTCATATCTATCTATATCTTATCTATCTATCTATCTATCTACCCATCTTTCTCATATCAATCTATTTTATATATATATATATATATATATATATATATATAGCCATTTATCCATCCATCACTGCAGGACACCAATTGATGATTAAAGGGGTATTCCAGGAATCCAAACAGGCCTTTTTTCTTTCAAAAACCTCTCCCTGTCTGTCTCCAGGTTGGTTGTGGTTCTACAGCTCAGTTTCATTGAAATGAATGGAGCCAAGTTGTAATATCCCACCCAATGTGGAGACAAACAAAGTGCGGTCTTTGAAAGAAAAAAGTCCTGTTTTGATTGAAAAACCCCTTTAATCCAAGCACGCAACATGATGTGACGTTTCAGTTCACCCCCAGATCATTTTTGAGGTCCCGGGATGGGACTGAACGATGTGTCACGGGGGATTCTATGTATTGCACGTGATGGATTGTTAATATGTTTTGTGGGAAAGAAGAAACAACTGTTTATACTCTGGAAGGAATCTGCATATTTGGAGAGATTTATCAAAATCAGTGCAGAGGATAAGTTGGCCATAATAACCAATCAGATCACTTCTTTTATTTTGCAGAGGTCTTTTTAAAAATAAGAAGCGATCTGATTGGTTGCTATAGGCAACTGGTCAACTTATCCCCTGCACAGGTTTGGAATAACCCCAATCTAATATGTGTGTCTGTGCCAGAATGTGTGGTGCTAAGCGCCAAAATGAATCTTCAATGGGCGTATCCTGTCAGAAAAGGGGCTTGGTCAGTCAGAATAGGGGCGTGTTCTCACAGAAAATCCTGCAAATAAATGGCTGGAAATGTTCACCAAGAAAAAGCTGCTCAGAAAACTTTTCCGATATGTGAATCTGTGAATCCCCAAAGTAAATAGAGGGGAATCCTGCAAGTCAGAAACAACATTTCACTCTGATAAAAACCCAACATTCTTAGTGAATCAATTATCTGTAATTCTGTTGTTCTTTTCTCATAGGTTGGTTGACTTATTCCTCCCCAAATTCTCGGTCTCTGGTACTATAAACCTTAAAGAAACATTAAGCAAAATGGGTGTAGTAGACGTCTTCTCAGATAACGCTGATCTTTCTGGTATCACTGAAGAAGCCAACGCAAAGATTTCTAAGGTCAGACCTATCTATCTATCTCATATCTATCTATCTATCTCATATCTATCTCATATCTGTCTATCTATCTAGCTCATATCTATCTCATATCTATCTATCTATCTCATATCTATCTATCTCATAGCTATCTATCTATCTATGTCATATCTATCTATCTATCGCATATCTATCTCATATTTATCTCATATCTATCTCATCTCATATCTATCTATCTATCTATCTATCTATCTATCTCATATCTATCTATCTATCGCATATCTATCTCATATTTATCTCATATCTATCTCATCTCATATCTATCTATCTATCTATCTCATATCTATTGATCTCATATCTATCTCATATCTATCTATCTCATATCTATCTATCCGTATATCTTTCTGTTCTCTCATATCTATCTATCTATCTATCTATCTATCTCACATCTATCTATCTCATATCTATCTATCTGTATATCTTTCTGTTCTATCATATCCATCTATCTATCTATCTATCTATCTATCTCATATCTATCTATCTATCTGTATATCTTTCTGTTCTCTCATATCTATCTATCTCATATCTATCTCATAGCTATCTATCTATCTATCTATCTATCCATCTATCTCATATCTATCTATCTGTATATCTTTCTATTATCTTCTATCTATCTATCTCATATCTATCTTTCTCATATCTATCTATCTATCTTTCTATCTTTCTATCCATCTCCTATCTATCTATCTATCTATCTATCTATCTATCTAACGAATAGTACATCAGTTCAACAGTAGTTTAGTGTAAGCAGGTAGTATGGCTCAGGTCTGGAGCCTAGTAATCCACAAAAGCAAAGATGACTACAGCACACAAGAGTATGGTGAAGTTAAGTAGCTTCATTCCATTCCAAGGTAGCAACGTTTCAGCCGCCCATGCTGTGTACAGTGAGGTATCTTTGTGTATTTCTAGTTTGAGACACATCGGATTTGACTAGCCTGTCTCTCAGATAAGAAGTATGTCTATATGATAAAAGAGGAGGATGTTTAAACTCTTCAATTTGGGGAAAACGGTCTTATATTAAAGGGGTATTCCAGGCCAAAACTTTTTATATATATATATCAACTGGCTCCGGAAAGTTAAACAGATTTGCAAATTACTTCTATTTAAAAATCTTAATCCTTCCAATAGTTATTAGCTTCTGAAGTTGAGTTGTTGTTTTCTGTCTAACTGCTCTCTGATGACTCACGTCCCGGGAGCTGTGCAGTTCCTATGGGGATATTCTCCCATCATGCACAGCTCCCGGGACGTGGCATCATCATTGAGCAGTTAGACAGAAAACTTCAGAAGCTAATAACTATTGGAAGGATTAAGATTTTTTAATAGAAGTAATTTACAAATCTGTTTAACTTTCCGGAGCCAGATGATATATATAAAAAAGGTTTTGCCTGGAATACCCCTTTAACCTCCAGTGTTTGTTTAAGGCACTGGAAATCCATCCGGAAAGGTCACTATAAGTGGAAACAAACGCTGTTCTAGATTTGGCTGTTTTTTTGCAAGGGTTTTTAATCAATGCTTGGTGATCTAGTGTTAGTATTTTTTATTTACTTTCTTGTAGTAATGAATTTGGATACCCCGTAGCCCGAAAATAATGGATCATTTTGTCCAGAGCAGGTTCTAGTTCATCCTCCAAGGCAATAATGCGCTTCGCGCACAGCATCTGGCTGGCAGGGAGAGAGCAGACCATCGGTCTTGGATGGCAACTCGTATAGTGTAACACTGAGTTGCTATCCGTTGGTTTAACATAGAGGCTCGTAATAAGTCTAACATTTTTAATGGACACCATTGTGTCTAGAAATTGAACAGTAGATGTAGAAGAGGTCAAAGTAAATTGAATGTTAGGTGTAATAGAGTTAAGGTATGTGTGAAAACATTCCAACTCATAGTCCCAGCCAAAACAAGAAAAATATTGTCAATGTATTGCCACCACCCCAGCAATTTGCTGGAGTGGAGGGACACATAGACAAAACTTTCCTCGAGCACAGCCATGTACACATTGGTGTAAGTAGGTGCCACATTGGTGCCCATGGCTGTGCCCATTGTACAACAGAAAATAATTGTTCTGCAACACCAACTATAATAACATAATAATGAAGGGGGTTTTTGGACCTGAAAATGCATTTTTTATAGATGACTTAACAGTCTGTACACCTCCATCATGTGGGATGGAGGTGTACAGACTGGCCACAACTAAAGAAGCAATAATTGTATTCTCTGGAACAGTAATATTGGCAATTTTGCCCAAAAAATCAGAAGTGTCCACAAAGATAGACAGTCTGCTGGTAATCAAACCCCTCCTGGAGACAATCAGTCGTCGGGGTGGGGAAGGGGGAGGGGAGCTTCTCCAGCAACCTGTGTAGCTTGGGCAGTAGATACAGTAATGGTGTTACGGGAAAAGGTACAAAAACATAGTCATATAATTGTTTGTCAATTAAACCATTTTGTAAAGCACCATGAAGAACTAATTTGATATGTGACTGGATTTCACTTGGCAAAGGTTGATGCGTGGTGTTATCTTTCTTTCTACCTATCTATCTCATATCTACCTATCTCATATCTATCTCATATCTACCTATCTCATATCTATCTATCTCATATCTATCTATCTATCTATCTCATATCTATCTATCACATATCTATCTATCTCATATCTATCTATATCATATCTATCTATCTCATATCTATCTCATATCTATCTATCTATCTCATATCTATCTATCTATCACATATCTATCTACATTCTATATAACAAATATTTTTTCCTCACCCCCTATAGGCCATCCATAAAGCTGTGCTCACTGTGGATGAGAAGGGGACAGAAGCGGCCGGCTCCACAGCCCTTGAGGCCATCCCCATGACGCTTCATTCTCGCATTAAATTCAATCGCCCCTTTATAGTTTCATTGTACGACTACAAAGCCGAAAGTATTCTTTTTTCTGGTAGAATTGTCAACCCACAGATGTGATTCGCTACATAACTTTTTCATACAGTAAAATGTTATGATTTGCCCATTTTGTAGTTTTTAGTTTTTATTTCATATTTCTTCAATAATTAAATGCAAGACAAATTAGTCAACCATTGTGGACCAGGGTCTTACTCTTCACACCAGTCACAGACCCCATAGATGAATCAGATTATCTAGAGAGTCTGCACCATGCAAAAGAAAGAAGAATTCACCGACACTAAAACGTAACTTTCAATATATACCAAGAATAACACTATTCCCCAAATCAAGAAAGCTGCATTCCATAGATGTACAGGCAGGTTCCTATGCACCAATGGACTTATGTTAGGTGTCCATGTGGTGTCAGGGGGGGGTAATGTGGAATTAACCGTTTTGTGACGCCAGGGCATGGTTGACCTATACACCACCCGAGGTAGACCACCTTCCCCTGTGCCAGGCACGGGGCTAATAATCACTCTGACGCAAGATTACAGGTATCTGGTTTGCTTTACTGAGGTTGGAAAAATGGTACAATCCGTTACAGCTCAGATTAGCATGCAGGAGTTACAGGGTTAACTCTGGGAGGCTTATCGGCTTGCTGGGACTTATAGTTGATTGTGCTGTATATGATGCCATACTTTAGGGACTTGGACTTGACTAACTTGACTGAAGTAATCCCTATGGTAAGTAGGCTTACCACAAGGCTTTGACTTTCACCTGGGTAGTGGGGTTAACTGGTAGTAGATGGGTGGTTGCTGGACTAGGCCTCGAGCCTTCATTTAGATCCTTCTCACAGATAGACTTTGCTCTTCACCAAACTGTACCACAGCAAAGGATTAATCTCAAGAGAGCGAACTGAACTCTATCTACAGTATATAAGGGGACAATTTAAAGCCTTCCCATTGGGCAAATAAGTCACATGTTCACCACTGCATACTCCCCTTAACAACAAGGTCCTTAGCAACAAAAGATTTAAGGCAACAAGTACATAGATAATACAAATACATTAACCCTTATGTAACAGTACATTAGACTATGAAATATAGAGAGTTCTGAGGAGAGGGGACCCAAGGCAGCATTTCACACACAGGATGGGCAGGAGTACAGAAGAACATGTAATTCTGTACTGGGTTACCACAAACTCCCCCTCTAGAGCCTGGGTTCTCAACCTGGTGTACGCGTACCCCTAAGGGTACGCCAGGGGCTGTCAGGGGGTACACTAATGCGCTGACAAATACCGGCCATGCATTGGCCAGCGCATAGCCACGGCAGCTCACTGTACAGTAGCGCGGCCCGAGCTGCGGCTACTGTAAGTGAGCTGCATGGTTGCCAAGGAGACGTGTGGCCTCCCCTGATGTTGTGCGGAGTTGCCGCACCGCACGTCAGTGCGACCTCGCCGAACATCCCGTGAAGGAGCAGGCAACGGGACCGCAGGACGCCATGTAAACAACTGTATGGGACGGAGGGGGGACTGTATGGGACGGAGGGGGGATGTATGGGATGGAGGGTGGACTGTATGGGACGGAGGGGGGATGTATGAGACGGAGGGGGGACTGTATGGGACGGAGGGGGGATGTATGGGACGGAGGGGGGACTGTATGGGACGGAGGTGACTGTATGGGATGGAGGGGTGATGTATGGGACGGAGGGGGGACTGTATGGGACGGAGCACAAGGCATTAAGATGGAGGGGGAGAGGGATAATGGCAGAGGGGTGATGGGGAGTAAAAAAGCACAAGGCATTAAAATGTAATGCCTTGTGCTTTATTACTCCCCCCCCCCCCCCCGCCATTATCCCTTTCCCCCTCCATCTTAATCCCCTTGCACCATTCCCCCTTCCTATGATCCCCTTTTGCCATATCAAATAAAAAAAAGGCACAAGGGGATTAAGATGGAGGGGGGGAAAATGGCAAAAGGGGATCAGAGGGAGGTGGGAATAATGACACAAGGGGATTAAGATGGAGGGGGGTTGATTATCCCCCCCCCCCCTCCATCTTAATCCCCTTGTGCTATTATTCCTCCTCCATCTTTATCCCCTTGTGTTATTATTCCTCCTCCATCTTTATCCCCTTGTGCCATTTTGCCCCTACGTCCTAATCTCCTTGTGCTATTATTATCCGATATGGCAAAAAAGGATCAGAGGGAGGGGGGATTATCAACCCCCCTCCATATTAATCCCCTTGTGTGATTTTTCCTCCCTCCCTCTGATCCCCTTGTGCCATTACTATCAGAGAAAGGGGGAATGGTGCAAGCGGATTAAAATGGAAGGGGGAATAATGGCACAAAAGGATTAAGATGAAAGGGGGGGGGGGATAATGGCACAAGGGGATTAAAATGGAAGGGGGGATAATGGCACAAGGGGATCAAGATGGAGGAGGAATAATAACACAGGGGATAAAGATGGGGGGGGGGAATAATAGCACAAGAGTTTAAGATGGATGGGGGGGGGGGTTGATTATCCCCCTCCATCTTAATCCCCTTGTGCTATTATTCCCCCTCCCTCTGATCCTCTTGCGCAATTTTCCCACCTCCATCTTTATTCCCTTGTCCCATTATTCCCCCTCCATCTTAATCCCCTTTTGCCATTATTCCCCCTCCATCTTAATCCCCTTTTGCCATTATTCCCCCTCCATCTTAATCCCCTTTTGCCATATTGGATAATAATGGCACAAGGGGATTAAGATGGAGGGGGGAATAATGGCAAATGGGGATCAGAGGGAGGGGAGAATAGTGGGACAGGGGGATTAAGATGGAGGGGGAATAATGGCACAAGGGGATTAAAATGGAGGCGGAAGAATAGCACAAGAGGGGGTATGCATGGAGGGGGGATGCATTAGTATAAAGGTAAGAACACGCCTTTTGTCCGCAGGTACCCCTCGCGCAAGTTACGCGTGAGGGGGTACCCGCGGACACACTTTCAGGCCTTCGGGGTACGGTCGCCGAAAAGGTTGAGAACCACTGCTCTATAGTAAAGCCGTCCTCTGTGTAACGTCCTGGAGGGCAGAATGTGTGAAAAGGGCCTAATGGGACTTGGTCAGAACAAGCAACATAGTTCCTAGGGCATTGGTTGGAATGTCCTTCTCAGGACTGTATATTTTTCCTGGGGCATTAATCCAAATGTCCTTCACAGGGTGTTAAACAATTGCAAGAGTCCATGTGGCATTTTTACGAATGTCCTTACCTACTCCAATAAAACGTAAACAAAGAAGTAACGGTTGTTAGAATGGTTTGTTGTGAAGGGTCTTTTGTACCTTGGTACTAACACTTAACCCCTTAAGGACGGAGCCCTTTTTTGCAATTCTGACCACTGTCACTTTATACATTAATAACTCTGGGATGCTTTCATTGATTATTCTGATTTATTATTCTGTTTTTTCGTGATATATTTTACTTTAACATAGTGGTAAATTTTTGTCGTTACTTGCATCCTTTCCTGGTGAAAAATCCCCAAATTTCATGAAAATTTTGCATTTTTCTAACTTTGAAACTCTCTGCCTGTAAGGAAAATGGATATTCCAAATAAATTACGGTATATATTGATTCACATATACAATGAGGGGCATTTACTAAGGGGTTTAGTCATTTTTTTCTGACTATTTTTGGCGCAAAATTGTCGCAATTGCGCCTACCCTATAAATTGTGCGACTTTCCCTAGCAAGAGCTAGAAAGTAAAAAAAAAAATTCCCGCTTAATTTACGCAAGTTTTCAGTTTTGACTTGCAGTGGTCAGGAATTTATTAACTGAGACAGTCGCAGTTGCGCAATAAACTGTCGCAACGGCCATAAAAATTGACTAAATTTACTCCAGCTCCAACATGGAGCAGGAAAAGCTACTGCCGCCCGGGCTCCGACATACTTTCTCCCCGCTACCCTCACTGCGCTACCGGGACACTACAGTGATTTATATCCCCCCCTCTCACCTGCCAGCGCCACACAACTCCCATCTGTCTGCTGTTGCAAGACTACAAGTCCCAGCATGGCCTTACAGTGAGGACACGCTGGGAGTTGTAGTCTTGTAGCAGCGGGAGCTGAGCGGCGCGGGCAGGAGACAAGGGGGGGGGGGGCAGCGGGGAGGCCGTATGAGGAGCCCGGGCGGGAGACAAGGGGGGTAGCGGGGAGACCGTATGAGGAGCCCGGGCGGCTGCACTGTAATGTCAGCCCGGGCTCCTGCCCTGAGAGCCATAGGCTTTGGCTGTCAGGGCATGCTGGGTGTTGTAGTTTTGCAACAGCTGGAGGGCCACAGTTTGCAGACCACTGGTGTGTGGTCTGTAAACTGTAGTCCTCCAGCTGTTGCAAAACTAAACAGCTGAAGGGGACCGGCGAAGAAGTTCACTTACCCTTCCGAGGCTCCAGCGACGATCGCTGACGGAGATCGTCGCGCGGCACTGTCGCGCGGCAGTGTCGCGCGGCAGTGTCGTGCAGCGCTGGATCCTACGGAAGCCGGTAAGTTGCGCAAGCTTCCCAACCAGGGTGCCTCCAAATGTTGCAAGACTACAACTCCCAGCATGCCTGGACACCCTTTGGCTGTCCGGGCATGCTGGGAGTTGTAGTTTTGCAACAGCTGGAGGCACCCTTGTTGGGAAACACTGGCCTAAAACAGTGTTTCCCAACCAGGGTGCCTCCAGATGTTGCAAGACTACAACTCCCAGCATGCCTGGACAGCCATTGGCTGTCCAGGCATGCTGGAAGTTGTAGTTTTGCAACAGCTGGAGGGCCACAGTTTGCAGACCACTGGTTTGTGGTCTGTAAACTGTAGTCCTCCAGCTGTTGCAAAACTAAACAGCTGAAGGGGACCGGCGAAGAAGTTCACTTACCCTTCCGAGGCTCCAGCGACGATCGCTGACGGAGATCGTCGCGCGGCACTGTCGCGCGGCAGTGTCGTGCAGCGCTGGATCCTACGGCATGCTGGGACTTGTAGTTTTGCAACATCTGGAGGCACCCTGGTTGGGAAACACTGTTTTAGGCCAGTGTTTCCCAGCCAGGTTGCCTCCAGATGTTGCAAAACTACAACTCCCAGCATGCCTAGACAGACTTTGACTGTCCAGGCATGCTGGGACTTGTAGTTTTGCAACATCTGGAGGCACCTTGGTTGGCAAACACTGTTTTAGGCCAGTGTTTTCCAGCCAGGTTGCCTCCAGATGTTGCAAAACTACAATCCCAGCATGCCTAGACAGCCTTTGACTGTCCAGGCATGCTGGGGCTTGTAGTTTTGCAACATCTGGAGGCACCCTGGTTGGGAAACACTGGCCTAAAACAGTGTTTCCCAACCAGGGTGCCTCCAGATGTTGCAAAACTACAAGTCCCAGGTTGGGAAACACTGTGCCCGGCCTCCGTCCCACCTTACTGTAAGGGCATGCTGGGAGTTGTAGTCCTGCAGCTGGGGGCAGGGGACAAGCTTGTCACTTGCCCACACATCTCCTGCACCACACAACTACAACTCCCAGCATGTCCTTACTGTAAGGGCATGCTGGCAGTTGTAGTCGTGCGGGGCGGGAGATGTGTGAGCAGGTGATAATAAATGTACTAACCCATTTTTTTTGTTTTCTTCTCATTTCAGATCCGTGTATCCTGTGGACTCCTTCGGATTCGGTGGACTACTTCGATGACCAGCGTTTTTCTTTGTTTGATTTTAATAAAATGGTTAACGAGGGCTTGTGAGGGAGTGTTTTTTGTAATAAAAATTTTTTAAAACCTGTTGTGTTTTTTTCTTACTTTACTAGACAGGCTTAGTAGTGGAAGCTGTCTTATAGACAGAGTCCATTACTAACCTGGGCTTAGCGCTAGCCACAAAAACAGCTAGCGCTAACCCCCTATTATTACCCCGGTACCCAACGCCACAGGGGTGCCGGGAAGAGCCGGTACCAACAGGCCTGGAGCGTCAAAAATGGCGCTCCTGGGCCTAAGCGGTAACAGGCTGGCGTTATTTAGGCTGGGGAGGGCCAGTAACCATGGTCCTCGCCCACCCTGGGAACGTCAGGCTGTTACTGTTTGGTTGGTATTTGGCTGAGAATGAAAATAGGGGGGACCCTATGCGTTTTTTTTTCTTTAAATAAATAATTAATTATATTTAAAAAACGCATAGGGTCCCCCTATTTTTATTCTCAACCAAATACCAACCAAACAGTAACAGCCTGACGTTACCAGGGTGGGCGAGGACCATTGTTACTGGCCCTCCCCAACCTAAATAAAGCCAGCCTGTTACCGCCTAGGCCCAGGAGCGCCATTTTTGACGCTCCGGGCCTGTTGGTAACGGCTCTTCCCGGCACCCCTGTGGTGTTGGGTACCGGGGTAATAATTGGGGGTTAGCGCTAGCTGTTTTTGTGGCTAACGCTAAGCCCGGCTTAGTAATGGACTCAGTCTATAAGACAGCTTCCACTACTAAGCCTGTCTAGTAAAGTAAAATAAAAATAAAACACAACAGGTTTAAAAAAAAATTATTACAAAAAACACTCCCCCACAAGCCCTCGTTAACCATTTTATTAACATCAAGCAAAGAAAAACGCTGGTCATCGAAGTAGTCCACCGAATCCGAAGGAGTCCACAGGATACACAGATCTGTAGAAGAAGTAACCAAAAAAAAAAAAAGTGTAAGTACATTTAGGAGAAAAAAACTGTGTTAAAAAAAATGTAATAAACACACACACACACACACACTAAACGCTGTTTACCACTTCTGAGCCATGACTACAATTTACAGTGATCCCTCAACTTACAATGGCCTCAACATACAATAGTTTCAACATACAATGGTCTTTTCTGGACCATCGTAAGTTGAAACCAGACTCAACATACAATGCTACAGACAGTCCAGATCTGTAAAACGTGTCAATGGCTGGAAGAACCAACCAATCAAAATGGGCATTCACTGGTAAAACCCCTGTATTACTGAAGTGTATGCACTGACTGGTGTCTGGTATTACATGTTCTGTACACTTTACCTGTATCAGGGTTAGCTGCTCTTTTGGACACCAGGTGAGGGCGACTCCATTACTTGTTTGGGACATTGCCTGTACTGTACAGGACCCCTGAAGAAGCTCCTGTCCTCTACATAGACCAGTGTTTCCCAAGCAGGGTGGCCCCATCTTTTGCAAAACTACAACTCCCAGCATGCCCGGACAGCCTTTGGCTGTCCAGGCATGCTGGGAGTTATAGTTTTGCAACAGCTGGAGGCTCCCTGCTTGGGAAACACTGACATAGACAGTAATTTACAGCTCCCAGCAGATCTTTATTACTTTTATATGTAAGGATTTGCTTTATCTGTATTAGTTATCTACTTATTTTTCTTTGTCACTTTTTCCTATTTTGGATGACATTTTGGTGCCTTTAGAACCAATTACCACGTTTCCATAGAGTTATGGTCTCAACATACAATGGTTTCAACTTACAATGGTTTTCATGGAACCAATTAATATTGTAACTTGAGGGACCACTGTAGTTATTGAATTATTTAGATGTGGTGAAAAAGCTAAAAAAAAACTCAAAAACAAAAGATCCAGAAGGAAACCAGCAGCCAAACCTATTCAGACAGCAGGAAAAAGGAACAGACTATTTTTTCTACTACATGAAGTAAATTTCCCACTTTTGCCTATGTGTGCCAAATTTATTAATGCCGTGCAGCAATTTAGTAAATTTGTCGCACATAGTCAAAAATGAAGTAGAAAAAAATGGTAAAAACCAGACTACATAGTAAAAGATTAGTAAATGCCCCTAAATATGTCTACTTTATATTAGCATCATAAAGTTGACATGTTTTTATTTTTGGAAGACATCAGAGGGCTTCAACGTTCAGCAGCAATTTTCAAATTTTTCACAAAATTTTCAAAATCTGAATTTTTCAGGGACCAGTTCAGTTTTGAAGTGAATTTGAAGGGTCTTCATATTAGAAATACCCCATAAAGTACCCCATTATAAAAACTTCACCCCTCAAAGTATTCAAAATGACATTAAGAAAGTGTGTTAACCCTTTAGGTGTTTCACAGGAATAGTAGCAATGTGAAGGAGGAAATTCGAAATCTTAATTTTCACTTGCATGTTCTTGTAGACCCAGTTTTTGAAATTTTACATGGGGTAAAAGGAGAAAAAGACCCCCAAAATTTGTAACCCAATTTCTCATATGTGGATATGAAGTGCTCTGTGGGTGCACTACAAGGCTCAGAAGGGAAGGAGCGGCAATGGGATTTTGGAGAGTGAGTTTTTCTGAAATGGCTTTTGGGGGCATGTCACATTTAGGAAGACCCTATGGTGTCAGAAGAGCAAAAAACCAACAACATGGCATTCTATTTTGGAAACGACACCCCTCAAGGAACGTAACAAGGGGTCCGCTGAGCCTTAGCACCCCACAGGTCTTTGATGACTTTTCGTCAAAGTCGGATGTGTAAATGAATTTTTTTTTTCACTAAAATGCTGGTTTTCCCCCAAATTTTACATTTTTTATAAGGGGTCATAGGAGAAAATGCCCCGCAAAATTTGTAACCCCATCTCTTCTGAGTATGGAAATGCCCCATGTGTGGACGTCAAGTGCACTGCGGGCGAACTACAGGGTGGGCCATTTATATGGATACGCCTTAATAAAATGGGAATGGTTGGTGATATTAACTTCCTATTTGTGGCACATTAGTATATGTGAGGGGGGGGAAACTTTTCAATGGTGGCCATTTTGAAGTTGGCCATTTTGAATCCAACTTTTGTTTTTTCAATAGGAAGAGGGTCATGTGACACATCAAACTTATTGGTAATTTCACAAGAAAAACAATGATGTGCTTGGTTTTAACGTAACTTTATTCTTTCATGAGTTATTAACAAGTTTCTGACCACTTATAAAATGTGTTCAATGTGCTGCCCATTGTGTTGGATTGTCAATGCAACCCTCTTCTCCCACTCTGCACACACTGATAGCAACACCGCAGGAGAAATGCTAGCACAGGCTTCCAAGCAACATCATTGTTTTTCTTGTGAAATTCCCAATAAGTTTGATGTGTCACATTACCCTCCTATTGAAAAAACAAAAGTTGGATTGAAAGTGGCCGACTTCAAAATGGCCACCATGGTCACCACCCATCTTGAAAAGTTTCCCCCCTCACATATACTAATGTGCCACAAACAGGAAGTTAATATCATCAACCATTCCCATTTTATTAAAGGGGTTCTCCGGTGCTTAGACATCTTATCCCCTATCCTTTGGATAGGCGATAAGATGCCTGATCGCGGGAGTCCCGCCGCTGGGGACCCCTGTGATCTTGCACGCGGCACCCCGTTTGTAATCAGTCCCCGGAGCGTGTTCGCTCCGGTTCTGATTACCGGCGACCACTGGGCCGACGGCGTGTGACGTCACGCCTCCGCCCCGTGTGACGTCAAGCTCCGCCCCTCAATGCAAGCCTATGGGAGGGGGCGTGATAGAGGACTCATGTTTGTGCATTACATAGATGTACCATTTGCTTAAGGGTAATACTTCTTTTCCCCCTATGGTGGCACCAAAGACAAGTGTTAGATTTCTCCTTCAATTACAGCTTGTCATTGATTAAAGGAGGGGGGGGGGGGAAGAATTATCCAATGAATAAAGACTCTTCTTTGCTCCCTCCTGTCCTGTTAGACTGCAGCATGAAAACAGAGAGGAGGGGGTTACAGAGCATACTGCAATGATTGGGTGTAGAGACCCAGCACAGCAGACTCAGGGGTAAAGTGAATGCATGGTGAGTGAGGGAGGATCAGTGCTTGCCTTGGACACACCCCTTCCTGAGCAGTGGATGTCAGAATGAGTAAGCAGCAGAACAGAGGGATTTGTGAGCCAAATAAAGAAGCTGGACACATAAAAAAAACCTGCATGACCTAGTGAGAAACAAATAAAAGCATTATTTTATTCTATTATGTGACAGGTATTCTTTAACCCCTTAAGGACTCAGCGTTTTTCATTTTTTCCATTTTCATTTTTTCCTCATCACATTCTAAAAATCATAACACTTTCAATTTTGCACCTAAAAATCCATATGATGGCTTATTTTTTGCACCACCAATTCTACTTTGCAGTGACATTAGTCATTTTACAAAAAATGGCGAAACGGAAAAATAAATCATTGTGCGACAAAATTTAATAAAAAATTTCATTTTGTAAATTTTGGGGGCTTCCGTTTCTACGCAGTGCATTTTTTGGTCAAAATTACACCTTATCTTTATTCTGTAGGTCCATACGGTTAAAATGATACCCTACTTATATAGGTTGGATTTTGTCGGACTTCTGAAAAAAATCATAACTACATGCAGGAAAATTTATATGTTAAAAATGCTCATTTTTTAACCCTATAACTTTTTTATTTTTCTGCGTACGGGCCGGTATGAGAACTCATTTTTTGCACCGTGTTCTGAAGTTTTTATTGGTACCATTTTTGTGTCGATCAGACTTTTTTTATCGCTTTTTATTCCTTATTTTATGATATAAAAAGTGACCACAAATAGGCTATTTTGGACTTTGGAATTTTTTTGCGCGTACCCCATTGACCGAGCGGTTTAATTAATGATATAATTTTATAGTTCGGACATTTACACACGTGGCGATACCACATATGTTAATTTTTATTTTTATTTACACAGTTTTATGGGAAAAGGGGGGCGATTTAAACTTTTATTAGGGAAGGGGTTAAATGACCTTTGTTAACTTTTTTTTTTTCACTTTTTTTTTGCATTGCTCCCATAGGGACCTATAACACTGCACGCACTGATCTCCTATGCTGATAGCTTTGCATGGATCAGTGAGATAGGGGCTTGATTGCTCAAGCCTGTAGCTCAGGCTTCGAGCAATCAATCGACGATCGGACTCCGCGGAGACAGGTATGGAGACCTCCGTCTGCGTCCCAGCTGATTGGAACATCGCGATTTTATCGCGATGTCCCGATCAGCCCGACTGAGCTGCCGGGAAGCGTTTACTTTCGTTTTCAGACGCGGCGTTCAACTTTGATCGCCGCGTCTGAAGGGTTAACAGCACGCGGCACAACGATCGGTGCCGCACACTGTTAGCCCTGGGTCCCGGTTATCTTTAGCAGCCGGGACCGACCCGGTGTGATGCGGGGTCACGGCGTGACCCCGTTTTTCACACCGGGATCGGGCTCGGGCGTACGGGCTCGGCTCAGTGGCGGATCCGCCACAAAGGAACTGTCACAAAGCGGTAATAAGGGGCGCTTGCATAAAATACGGTTCCATCCTAAAGAAACAGAGGGAAGAAAAGCTTAATGACGTATTGACACAACTGCGTACTGCAGAACAAGCTAATCAACTTCAACCTTCCGACATTTTAGCTGAACGAGTCCTCGCCCATAGGCGTGAACTCCGCCTCCTCTTGCTACATAAATTTGAAAAATCTCATCGCAAACTTAGTGCTACCTATTACTCGCAGAATAATAAAGCTGGCAGGCTAAAACACTAGATTAAAACACTGACACGCCAAGGCTCGTATACCACACCTGCTCCATCCGAGAACGAATGCGGAAAAATACACCCCTACTGAAATAGCAGACAATTTTAGAGCATTTTATGAGGACTTATATAATCTTCAAACCTCCAATCCCTCTCTCCCAAATCTAACTACACAAACTAGGGACTTCCTATCGAGTTTGCAACTCCTGACCCTGACCCCATTACAACTAACGCAACTTAATGAGGATATCAGCCCGGAGGAAGTCAGCAAAATTATTCACACTCTACCTTCAGAAAAAGCCCCCGGCCCTGATGGTTTTATTAACTCTTATTACGAGAAATTTCACACCATCCTCTCCCCTCATTTAGCAGCCTTTTGCCAAAGGGCCATGTCAACAGGTCTTTTTCCAAGGGAAAATCTTCTGACCACCATTACGGCATTACCGAAACCGGGCAAGACGCCCGACCGCCCCAAAATTTTCGCCCGATTTCTCTTTTAAACCAAGATGTTAAGATATTTGCTAAATTAATGGCAGCAAGGCTCTCACTAGTTTTACCATCTCTTATAGACTCTGACCAATCGGGGTTTGTGGCAGGCCGTTAAGCCTCGGATAACACACGCCGTCTGCTTGAAATTCTGGCCCACTTGGAACAGACTAACATCCCAGCGGTGTTGTTCGCTTTGGACACCGAAAAGACATTTGACTGCCTCCGGTGGTCGTATGCCTTCTCGGTTCTTGGGCACATGGGCTTTGCTGGACCCATACTACTGGCGCTCTACTCACTTTATTCATGCCCTTCGGTGACGGTAATGGCAAATGGTTCCCTTTCCACTCCCTTTTTCATATCGAACGGCTCACGTCAAGGTTGTCCCCTATCTCCATTGATTTATATATTATCAATGGAACCCTTAGCACATGCACTTAGAACACACTCAAATATTAGGGGTTTCACCATAGGAGATAAACGACATGTCATCTCGCTTTACGCCGATGACGTTATATTGACTCACGGAACCAGAAAGCTCCATACAATCTGTCATGGACGTTATTTCCCTTTTTGGCACTATATCATATTATCATTTAAACGAAGCAAAAACACAGGCCTTACCTATAAACTTATCCCCCTCTCTTCTACATTCTTTACAACAACAATACCCTTTCGAGTGGTGTACTGTCTCAATGCAATACCTAGGTATCCGCCTCTCCTATCCCCATAAAACACTCTACGCTACTTACTACTTACCACTTCTCACAAAGATTGGACAAGAAGCAGACAAGCTGGCTCGGACGGAAATTTCCTGGGTAGGAAGGATAGCCACTTTTAAAATGTTTCTACTCCCCCGTTTCCTGTACTTATTCCGCACCTTGCCTATCTCTCTTCCTAATTCTTTCTTCATAGCTGCACAGAAGCTCACCTCATCCTTCATCTGGGCAAAAAAGGTCCCAGCTTATCAGCTACCTTAACGTCAAGAGCAAGATTATCTGGCGGTCTAGGGGTACCAGACATAAGGAGTTATTATGTGGCCACTTTGGTGTCCTTGTTAAGGCATTGGTGGTGCAGCGGAGTAGGGCTGCCCTGGGTGGAGATCGAGGAACTATCAGTCTCCCCATACAAATTGAGTGATCTTCTTCATCTGCCATATTGGAACCTACCGACACCGACCTTTAGGAACCCAATAGTTAAGGCATCATATCAGGCATGGTCCTTATATATCTCACTATCATACAAATATACCCCAGTTAAGAAAGGAGATCTGCCTCTCCCCACTACAATCCCAAATACCCAACTTAGATTTAAACCCTTGGATGTCCAGCGGCCTTACACACGTTGGGCAACTATATGAAGGACCCTTTTACACTTTACAATCCTCGCGACACCTCCCTAAACACGACTTATATAAATATTTACAAATAAGGCATTTCTTACAGCAATTAACTATAACATCACCTGATTTGGATGGCGAAAATCTCAAATTGATCTCCACGCCCACTAAGGACCTAAAATTATTTTATGCTAGCTTCTCACTATCATCTACATTCACTAAATCATATCCCTTATGGTTATGGGAAAGAGACATAGGCTGTTCATTCCCTGCAGAAGAGTGGCAAAAATCATTCAATATATAAAGCTTTTATATGCTCCACACATGTGGAGTCAGCATATAAGACACTGCTAAGATGGTACTATACCCCCGACCGTCTCTCCAGAATGTATGCAGATGTACCACACACTTGCTGGCGGGGTTGCGGGGTACAGGGCACACTTTTCCATATTCTCTGGACGTGTCCAGCATTACAACCCTTTTGGATGTTGTGTAAATCTCTTATATTAGATGTGTTTGGTATTCCTTTTCCCTGGGCACCTCAAGCCGTTTTACTGTTTATGGACATGAGAAACTTTCCAGTACCGCTCCAAGAACTGTTTTGTATAATACGCAGAATAGCTAAAGTACTTATAATTATTAAATGGAAATCGTCCTTGATCCCCTCCAGAGAGGAATTGATTAATAAACTTAACCTCACCTACTCATTTGAAAAGGTTATATCTCTGGGTTCAGGGAAACTTTCTTCTTTCGAAAATAGATGGAAACGTTGGTCTGCCTCGACTTACTGTATAGATACATGAAGTCAATCTATGTCAGGACATTAGACAAAATGCCAAAATATAGGGAAATTGTTTTCTTTTGTTTTCAGTTTTCTTTTATTTCATTGCAAGCATCATCCATTCACATTGCAAACTGCATACTGTGTTTTTCCTGTGATTTTGCTTTGGTTAATGTGTAATCTATACTTTTTCTTGAATTAGCCTTCAGGGACTTTTGAGTTTTTGGGCACATGCCCTACAGTTCTGAATGAAACATCTCTCGCCAATTTGTGTTGTTTACTGTTGGTTGTTCTTTGTGTACTCAGGATACAATGCAAACTGTCATACCGAAGCATGTGATACTGTATGTCACAAGTAGGTTACATAAAGCACATGTATCCATTGTTTTCTGTATTGGAAAAGTTAAGAAAAACTATTTACAAAAAAAAATAAAAAATTGTGAATAGCAGCCACTTTTTTAAATTAAGTTTTATTTCTTTCTTGCTTGCAAAATAGCTTTGCCAATTTTGTTTTACCTCGAGATGACCCTAAGGCAAATAGACTGGATTGACTAATACTGATTTTGGCGAATCTGTAGCCCAGAGGTTATGTGGTTAATGATTAGAGAGAATTAGGCTTTCATGATAGGATGTGTCCATTGTCCTTATATAAAGTCATCAGTCATACTGTAGACACTGCAAAGCAAAGTGGCATTTGGGAGATCCAGTAAGACTGTGAGTACAGAGATATTGTTGGGTTTCAGGTATTTTTCATGTTCTTTATTATCTTCTATATTATAGGACCCAGTGGATCCAATGAGATTCGCTTATTAATACAGTAGGTTCATTGAGTTTCCTGCTTTCCTGCTCTCCCAGTTTGATGCCTTCTGCATTCGACTCGTGGACAAATAAGGGTTTTTTAGTGAATTGGTGACTTTATTGACCGGGCAAGTTCCTTTCTCATTTTAGCATTTTTCATAGCCTTCCAGATTTTGTAAAATGGAACAACAATAATATTGTAGACCCCACTTCCATTCTTTTGTACCCGTGGACGTAGGGGCGTCATCTTTACAATCTATGGTGATGGTTTCCCATGGGATCTTCCCATATATGATCAACAGGGAGAAGGATGGGCTAAGATGACCCTTAGGACAGTAAACCTGTCTAATAATGTTCCCATGCTGGAGGTCAGCTGGAAGCTGCTTCTCAGAGGCTATGTGGTCCCTGAAAGACTGGAATGGATAATTCCTTCAGTTTTTCTACTTTGCTTCAGTAAATGTAATCATAGAGGTACAATGTTCCCTATCTGGTGGGAATGTCCAAACCTTCAAAGATTCTGGATCAGAGTCTATCATCTCCTCTACTCTTTTATGGGTGTCAATCTTTAAAGAAACTAGAACAGGCCCTTCTAAATGCTCCAATTCCAGAGGCGCAAGGGGTGTAAGTTAATCTATTTTTTTTTTTTTTTTTGGTAGCCAAGTTGTCCAATGCCAGGAGCTGGAACACACACACAAATAATCTTAATTGGATTATAGCCAATGATAGTTTGACCAGCCCTCTTAAAGTGGTAATACAGGATACCAAAAATCTTTTCCCTATTCTAAGAATAGGGGATAAGTATTAGATCGCTGTGACCCCCGAGATTTCCCGCATGGTGCTCTGGTTTTCCTCCTGAATTGAGCATGTCGACCACAGCACATAGTGGTGACTAATGCGCCCCTCCATGCATCTCTATGGGAGAGCCAGAGATACCCAAGTGCAGTGCTTCGGTTCTCCCATAATGATGCATAGAGCGGCTTTGAGTGGGAGTCCTTAGGATAGAGGATCAAATTTTTCTATCCCAAAGGACTTCTTTAAGGATACCCAGACACAGTTTGAGAAGACTTGACAACTGTGGATAGCTGATTTGGAAGTCCCTTCTCGATAGTAATTGCCTTTGCCTTACTATATGTAGGTTCTCTGCTTCTTTTTATTTTGCCCTCTTATCTCCCTCCCTATGTTGGTCTTGTCTGTCTTTCTCTTTTGTCTCGGTCCTCCCCGTTGAATGTGTCCATGGTGTTCCCCTGGTATATTGTTTTTCTCTCTGACTTTCTTAGGTGGGTCTGATCTGTTCTTCACATTTGTATTTTGGATACTAGACAATCCGTTTCTCAATAATAAGCCCACACATTTGATACTGTTTGTTGATGACTTTGTGTGACTTCTCTCTTGCAACACAATATGCTATGGTAAATTTCCATTTTACTTTTCAATAACTTACACAGTCAACCACACTGCTAACAAGAAAACACTATATAGGGGACTTCTCAAGAGGGCCATTCAATATTCGGCAGCCTAGTTAAAGTAACAAAGTCTTTTTGGCACCAAAGCAAAATTTTCTCATTGTAAACTCCATAACTAGGTGGTAGCTGGAGCATAATAGTTGAAGGTATATAGATGACGTTGTTTTAATTACTTACAGTCAACAAAACCAGAATGAAATAGAATATAATTTTCTTTGTCTTTCAGAAACATGAGGATCTCTTTGTTTTTGGGAGTAGTTGTATTTTTCACATTGGCCTTTGCTCATCATGAGGAGGGCCACCATGAACACCAGGATGATCACCATGAACACCAGGATGATCAACATGATCACAAACACGGCCATCACCATAATGAGTCCTTAGCCTGTCACAGGCTAGCTCCATACAATTCTAAGTTTTCCTTTGACCTGTATCGGCAGGTAGCTCTGGATCATCCTCACGAGAACATCGTCTTTTCTCCTATTAGTATCTCTACTGCGTTTGCTTTCCTTTCCCTCGGTGCTAAAGCTCAGACCCACTCACAGATCACTGAAGGATTGGGTTTTAACACTTCTGAGATCTCAGAGCAAGAAATTCATGAAGGCTTTAACCATCTATTGCGTCTCCTGAATGATGCAGACAGAGAGCTTCAGCTCAGTGGTGGGAACGCTCTCTTTATTTCCAAGGAACACAAGATTCTCCAGACATTCTTAGATGAAGCAAAGAGGCTCTACCACTCAGAAGCATTTTCTACTGATTTCAAAAATACTGAAGAAGCCAAAAACCAGATCAATAGTTATGTGGGGAAGAACACCCATGGCAAGATCCCTGAACTGCTGGACAGTGTAGACCAGGACACCATATTTGTCCTTATTAACTACATTTATTTTAGAGGTAATTCCTTATATTATGACACATTACACATTGTCCATCCTAAAAGGTAATGCACATGTTGATCCCCTACCCAATCACCAGTGCCCTGGGGGCTTGTTAAAGAAGTATTCCAAAACATCTAAGATGATGGAAAACACTGAATAAATAACTCTTCATGGTTCTCATCCTTTTCCAAGGGTTGCTGCACTAGCACATAGGCCAATGTTTAATTCTACCCCAGTAAGTCCTTTATATAATGTCCCAGCTCAGCCCTTCTATACAATAGTCACATATTGTTCCTTTTTTCATGTCTTTCTAGGGAAATGGGAGAAACCATTTGATGAAAAATGGACAAAAGAAGGTGATTTTCATGTCAATGAGAACACAACAGTGAAGGTTCCTTTCATGCACAGAACAGGAATGTACCATGTTGCCTTCACTGACGAGGCCACCGTGGTCTCCATACCCTATAAAGGAGATGCCGGTGCCATGTTCATCCTGCCAAATGAGGGGAAGTTTTCTCAGGTAGAACAGAACTTTCATAAAGAATCAATTATGAAATGGAAGAACGCACTGAACATACGGTAAGATATGGTTTATCTAAATGGAAAACTCCAGCACTCAAAAAGGTATTTGAAAAAGTAAATAAAAATGTCTGAATTCCATTATATTCCAGCGACTCAACAATGATACAATAAAGGCACTTCTTTATTCCACCCTTTACACTACAATTTTGAGTCCTGGGAGTTTTCCTGACATATAATCTTCTGGTGCCTGATCAATAATCCTCCATGCTAGTACGAGAGTAACTTTTTTTAAAGTAGTATCTATCCATGTAGTATCTATCTATCTATCCATCTCCTATCTATCTCATATCTATCTATCTCATATCTATCTATTATATATATAGCAATTTATCCATCCATTACTGCAGGACACCAATTGATGATTAAAGGGGTATTCCAGGAATCAAAACAGGCCTTTTTTCTTTCAAAAACCTCTCCCTGTCTGTCTCCAGGTTGGTTGTGCTTCTGCAGCTCAGTTTCATTGAAATGAATGGAGCCAAGTTGTAATATCACACCCATTGTGGAGACAAACAAAGTGCGGTCTTTGAAAGAAAAAAGTCCTGTTTTGATTCCTGAAAAACCCCTTTAATCCAAGCACGCAACATGATGTGACGTTTCAGTTCACCCCCAGATCATTTTTGAGGTCCCGGGATGGGACTGAACGATGTGTCACGGGGGATTCTATGTATTGCACGTGATGGATTGTTAATATGTTTTGTGGGAAAGAAGAAACAACTGTTTATACTCTGGAAGGAATCTGCATATTTGGAGAGATTTATCAAAATCAGTGCAGAGGATAAGTTGGCCATAATAACCAATCAGATCACTTCTTTTATTTTGCAGAGGTCTTTTTAAAAATAAGAAGCGATCTGATTGGTTGCTATAGGCAACTGGTCAACTTATCCCCTGCACAGGTTTGGAATAACCCCAATCTAATATGTGTGTCTGTGCCAGAATGTGTGGTGCTAAGCGCCAAAATGAATCTTCAATGGGCGTATCCTGTCAGAAAAGGGGCTTGGTCAGTCAGAATAGGGGCGTGTTCTCACAGAAAATCCTGCGAATAAATGGCTGGAAATGTTCACCAAGAAAAAGCTGCTCAGAAAACTTTTCCGATATGTGAATCTGTGAATCCCCAAAGTAAATAGAGGGGAATCCTGCAAGTCAGAAACAACATTTCACTCTGATAAAAACCCAACATTCTTAGTGAATCAATTATCTGTAATTCTGTTGTTCTTTTCTCATAGGTTGGTGGACTTATCCCTCCCCAAATTCTCGGTCTCATGTACTATAAACCTTAAAGAAACATTAAGCAAAATGGGTGTAGTAGACGTCTTCTCAGATAACGCTGATCTTTCTGGAATCACTGAAGAAGCCAACGCAAAGATTTCTAAGGTCAGATCTATCTATCTATCTCATATATATCTATCTATCTATCTCATATCTATCTATCTCATATCTATCTATCTCATATATATCTATCTCATATATATCTATCTCATATCTATCTATCTATCTATCTATCTATCTGTCTATCTTTCTATTATCTTCTATCTATCTATCTATTTATCTCATATCTATCTATCCATCCATCTATATATCTCCTGTTTATCTATCTATCTCATATCTATCTATCTAACGAATATCCAAGGCAGGCAGTACATCAGTCCAACAGTAGTTTGGTGCAAGTAGCTAGTATGGTTCAGGTCTGGAGCCTAGTAACTACGGTGAAGTTAAGTAACTTTATTCCATTCCAAGGTAGCAACGTTTCAAGCACAAAGGCATGTGACATAATGGTGATATATATGTGGTAGACAATAGTGATGAGCAGAAGGGGCCATATTCGAATTCACGATATTTTGCGAATATATTGACGATTATTTGTCCTATATTCAGAAAATTTGCATATTCGTTATATTTGTTCACTTTTATTTCCATGAGAAAATTTGCATGGGAAATTAGCATAAAAATGTGCATGTAAAAAAAAAACAGAAAAAAAATAATATTCGTCATTACCAATATATAGCACTATATTCTAAATATTCACAAGATCGCGAAGTGCCGATATTCGCAATAAAAATTCACATTACGAATATTCGTGCTCAACACTAGTAGACAATTACAACTTAATAGTAACAATATAGTGACAAAAGAATAACAGTATATACAATTTACCCAAAACATGTTATACATAGTGTGGAAGGAAATATAGATCATACTACTTTACAGGTGTATATAAGATCAGTGTATACAGCAGTATAAAAACAGTGAAAATATATAAGTGAAGAATTAGTGTTACATTGCCGTATAAGCCATAAGTAACTAACAGGAGAGGGGGCGGGCTCGGTTGCGCTCACCTAGATACAGTATCATAGTGATCAATAGAAGACTCGATTTCAGCGCGTCTCTCGTCCCATGGGTATATGCCGGCTTGTGGGACTACGAGGCGGGTTGTGCTCACTGTCGCGTCATACTCCATGCACCAGCATCGGCGCGCTCACGGGGCATAAGGAGGCCAATATCAAAGGAAGACAAAGGCAGACTATAAGTTACCAAAGGTCGCAGGCTCGCGTCAGACCTGCGCATGCTTACATGGGGTCTGAAGGGATGGCGGCCATATTAGACATTGGCAGATAGTATGGGAACAAATTAAACACTAGAAGAAAATAGTAATATACTGCGAGATAGTGTATAAATGATAACACACCTAAATGGCCATTGCCACCATTGCCTCTTGAGAAAGCCGCGGAGGCGGCGAAACATGTAGAGGCGGTAATAGTGTTTGTGTTTAAGTGATACCAGTGTGTTACCCTCTACATAAATAGCCACTGCAGGGCTAGTTCTGGAGAAATAGCGGTGACTATTCTCTCAATTCTGATATAAGCACTTGGTACACCTGGTATCAGTTTTAAATCTTTATTTTTGGGAGATTTTATTAGTACTCAATAAAAGTTAAATTTTAGGGGTAAGCAATAGGGGTTTCATACCCTGGGCTTAGGCCCTGGGGTTTAGTGTATTATCAAAAATGGAAAAGGGCAAGGGTTAAACACTCAAGGGTTAAAAATACAAAATTGGATCAAAGAAAACACTTCTTAGTCCTCAGTGTCTTATCATCAGTAATGAGTGTGCAATAGACATTCGACACTATGTCATATAAGAGACTGCCAGCTGGTATGATATAATTTGCTATTTAATATAAATATGAAAATAAATGGATATGCAATATCTGGAAATCTGCCCCCACAGGGCCCTTGTGGTTAATAGGCTGACTCCAGAATACCAATATCAGTATAATAGATATGATAAGATATGTACAGATAAAATGCAATTACCAAAAATGCAATTACTAAAAATTCAGTCCACCTGCTATGAAAAATGATCTCTCAAACTGGATGACCTATAGAAAAAATAGTCAAAATGGATGGTATATTGTCCCGAATATATTATTGCAAGATTAGGTGTATGATATTTCAGTTCAGTTCAATTTATCCTGTAAACAAATGTATCTGATCCAATAGATGTAACTAATCCTGTAAAGTAATATTCATATGGCCACGAAAAATAAATCCAAATTCAAATCTGTAAAATGAAATTATATCCAATCTATAGAGACATGTCCAGATTCAGCGATTCTGTCAGAAGAAAAATTTGCCACTTCGTGCCACTCACCACTCCTGGATTTTGGTGGAGGTGTAGCGTCGGTAAAATATTCTCTGTTTCCTATGTGTACCCCGAAACGCGTTTGGTTTTATTGTGTTTTATTTTTGCACTGAGATCACACTAAGGTGCGGTCCACCTGCGTTTTCTAAACTGTGCATCAGAGATCCCTTAATTTGGGAAGAGGCCACTGCATGGACTATTACCATCACCCCCAAATCTGCCATACCTTGAATAAGGTGGCAGAAGGATTATAGGAACCAGCAGACCCTCTAAATATCTGGTTCATCCTAGGTGCCTGATACCATCAGAGGTCAGCTGACCTGCAACCAGCTGACCTGCAACCAGCTAACCACGTGCACGGACGTCACACGCCACCGGGTGCAAGACAGCGCTGACTGAGAGCGGGACGAACAGACTGGAGGGACAGCTTCCCCATAGCGGCTAGACTCCGTTATACGGGTGTCGCCGCCTCGGAAACAGAGAATATTTTACCGACGCTACACCTCCACCAAAATCCAGGAGTGGTGAGTGGCACGAAGTGCCAAATTTTTCTTCTGACAGGATCGCTGAATCTGGACATGTCTCTATAGATTGGATATAATTTCATTTTACAGATTTGAATTTGGATTTATTTTTCGTGGCCATATGAATATTACTTTACAGGAATAGTTACATCTATTGGATCAGATACATTTGTTTACAGGATAAATTGAACTGAACTGAAATATCATACACCTAATCTTGCAATAATATATTGGGGACAATATACCATCCATTTTGACAATTTTTTCTATAGGTCATCCAGTTTGAGAGATAATTTTTCATAGCAGGTGGACTGAATTTTTAGTAATTGCATTTTATCTGTACATATCTTATCATATCTATTATACTGATATTGGTATTCTGGAGTCAGCCTATTAACCACAAGGGCCCTGTGGGGTCTGATTTCCAGATATTGCATATCCATTTATTTTCATATTTATATTAAATAGCAAATTATATCATACCAGCTGGCAGTCTCTTATATGACATAGTGTCGAATGTCTATTGCACACTCATTACTGATGATAAGACACTGAGGACTAAGAAGTGTTTTCTTTGATCCAATTTAGTGTATTATCATTGGTAATTGGCCTCTTACTACCCCAAGGGTAGTTTTGTTACAGTGTATTAATAAAGTAAAGTGTCACAAGCCCAGTATAAAGTCACTAGACAAATAAGTAAGGGACTATAATTACAGTCATGCCAGTCATATCTGTAGCTATAACCCCAAGACAACTCCCGTGGAACCACTAAACCCGACTCAGTGCACCATATAATATGCATACTGCGAAACCTATCTGTCCACATGGGGTCAACCCAATGTACCCCTGAGTGGTCATTCGGGTGGGAAGAGGGACCACATCCGGGACTGGTGGTACTACCACCGCGGGGGCTACACTGGATACTCACACAAACAGTCATAACAAAGTCCCATATTAAAGGTATTTATTTATTAATGGCAGGTGACACCACCTTGCAAGAAAAAATATTAATAAATTGAGCCAAGTTGGTTGGCAGTCCTTTTAGCCTCCGAGAGAAGAAAAAGAGTGACAGAGTAATATATAAAGTTCAACAACAGACCAAATAAGAGGAGGGCAACCGATTCTGTCTCCCATGTCCTGAAAAAAAAGAAAGTGAAAAAATATAAATAATAAATGGTACAAATTGCAAAGACTTAGAAAAAGGTCACAAATACACGTCTAAATGTACATCAAGTGTATATGGAACCAAGGGGATTATCAAGAGCTATATACTTGTGGAGAAACAGTAAAATCAACGTTGGGGCCCATAGGGCACAAAGATTGAAGTCTAAAAATCCATTCTAATTCCCAACGTTTCAACATACTTGTCCTGCCCCCCCTCTCTTAAGGGGGGGGGGGGGGGGGAATGTGGTCAATCAACATAAATTTAAGAACCTGCTCAAAATGTTTGGCATCCACCAGTGCTTGGAAAATGGTAGGTCCAATCTCTTTTCTCGTACCGTGTACCGATGGTGATTGAATCTATTCCTGAAGTCCCATGTCGTCTCACCCACATAGATGAGACAACACGGAAACATCAGGACATAGATAACAAAATCAGAAGTACAGGTAAGATAGTGTTTTAGTTTGTATACTAAAACACTGGCTGTTTTTTGTCAAGGGTTTTTAATCAATGTTTGGCGAGCTAGTGTTAGTATTTTAGATTTACTTTCTTGTTGTAATGAAGAAGAGGTCAAAGTAATTTGAATGTTAGGTGTAATAGAGTTAAGGTAGGTGTAAAAAAATTCCAAATCAAACATAGTCCCAGCCCAAATAGGAAAAATATCGTCAATGTATTGCCACCACCCCAGCAATTTGCTGGAGTGGAGGGACACATAGACAAAACTTTCCTCGAGCACGGCCATGTATACGTTGGCGTAAGTAGGTGCCACCTTGGTCCCCAAGGCCGTGCCCGAGGTCTGCAGGTAGTATACATTGTTAAACAGAAAACAATTGTTCTGCAACACCAGCTATAATCACATAATAATGAAGGTGGTTTTTGGACCTGAAAATGCATTTTCAATAGTTGACTTCAGAGTCTGTACACCTCCATCATGTGGGATGGAGGTGTACAGACTGGCCACATCTAAAGAAGCAATAATTGTATTCTCCGGAACAGTAATATCTGCAATTTTGCCCAAAAAAATCTGAAGTATCATGCAAGTAGGATCTAGATTTCATGGCAAATGGATATAATATTTGGTCCACAAAGATAGACAGTCTGCTGGTAAACGAACCCGTCCCGGAGACAATCGGTCTTCCGGGGGGGGGGGGGGGGGGGGGGGGGGGGGGGGGGTTCTCCAGCGACTTGTGTATCTTGGGCAGTAGATATAGTAATGGTGTTATGGGAAAAGGTACAAAAACATAGTCATATAATTGTTTGTAAATTAAACCATTTTGTAAAGCAACATGAAGAAATGATTTGATATGTGACCAGATTTCACTGATGGGATCTCTTGGCAAAGGTAGATGCGTGGTGTTTTCTATCTATCTATCTATCTATCTGTCTATAACTTTTCTATCTATCACCTCTCTAATATCTATCTATATATCTTCATTCTATATAACAAATTTTTTTTTTCTCACCCCCCCCCCTATAGGCCATCCATAAAGTTGTGATCAGTGTGGATGAGAAGGGGACAGAAGCGGCCGGCTCCACAGCACTCGAGATTATCCCCATTATGCTTCCTCCTCGTGTGGAATTTATCCGTCCTTTCATATTTACATTGTATGACCACACAACTAAAAGTGTTCTTTTTGCTGGAAGAATCATCAATCCCCAGAAATGATTCTCTCGAAGACTTTCCTCCAATAAAATATCATAGTTTGTATATTTTGTCTATTAAATTTTTATATTACTCTATAAATAATAACATCAACAGGTGGCCCATAGAATACCAGAAAGGGGCCCTAAACTCTACAAAAATCCTAAGAAACCATAAAAATTTTAATTATTATTATGAAAAAACGTTATTAAATTACAGTAATGTATACAATCAAATAAATTAACAAATCAGGGAGTATCCTCTTAATCTGTTCCTTTATACTGACATTTTTATATTTTTAATTATTGTATGCAATATTGTAATTTAGTATGTAGTTGTTTTTTTACAATAATTGGGGAATTTTTTATGGATTCTTTATGTCAGAAGAATTAAATACTGGACAAATCAGTAACCCCCCTAGTGTCCCTCTTCTCCATTAGCAAGTGGGCAAACATAACGCTCTGTTGTTCCCAAGAAAGGGAACAGCTATCAGTTGACGGCCCTCCTGCGGTAAAGGAGGGAAAAGCTTAGAGAACAGGAAGAAGAGTAAGGGCTTGAAGCTTACAAGAAATTCAGAAAGTAGTCGGCAGTAATCAAAACCTTGGACATTATGGGCCACATGAGCCACCAAACCACTGGCCACCAGGGTCTTGGTATTTAAACCACTAGAAAATGGTCCAGCTGTCCCTAAAATCAATGAGCCTCATTTTATGTGTTTTTGCTTTGTCCCATATACACAAAAGTCTTTGTGGGTATCTCGCATAAGTGGAAATGGATGTAACGTAGAGAAGGTCATCTTCAATAAAGAGAAGGACTCCTAAAACTCCCACCACTAGGGGTCCCCATGACTACTGGGACACTAACCAGTCCTGCAGCAGCATTAGGCTTGTCCATGGGTCATGGACAAGAGATGACTCATGGACAATGCTGCTGTCAGGATCCGGACTGGTAGCTGGTAGCGGAGGCAGGTGTTGGATCCTCTGTGCAAGAGAGGGGATGATGTGGGCCGTACCAGGGGAACGGAGTCTAATGGATTACTGGTTTTCACCAGAGCCCGCCACAAAGCGGGATGGACTTGTTGCTGCAGGTAACCCCCAGGTCGTTCCACCCAGTAGTGACTAAACCTCTCTGGCAGCTGATATAGGCACATCTGAGGTACCAGAGACTGGGGTAGGAGGAAGATCCTTGGGGGAGTAGCAATTAAATATGGCAGGTTTCAGAAGGGACACATGGAAGCTGTTGGAAATCCGGAGAGAAGGAGGGAGATGGAGTTGATAGGACACAGGGTTGATCCTTTTCTTGACCTTGTAAGGACCCAAATAGCAGGGGCTCAATTTATAACTTGGGATCTTAAAACGTACAAATTTGACGGACAACCACACCTTGTCTCCCGGGACGAAAACTGGAGGGACCAGACGTTTCTTGTCCGTGTGGATTTTCATGCGGGCTGAGGCCTGGAGAAGAGAGAGATGCATCTCTCGCCATATGGCAGAAAAGTCCTGTACTAATTCGTCCACAGCTGGAACTCCGGAGGAGGTAGACAAGGGCAGAGGCGGCAAAGGGTGGCGGCCATACACCACAAAGAAAGGAGACTTGCCTGACTTAAGAACCCAACATCTGGAAGGTACTGACTCTAGAGCCACCACATCCACATGCCCTTGACATTCTCTTCATCTCTTTCAATGCCACTCACATATCTGCACATGATTTCCCTCTCCAGTGATGTCGCCCCAGCTCACGAGGTAAGCTCTACTTTTCCTGTGCATTTTCCTTCCTTCTTTCTCCGCCATTCCCCCCCTTTTTTTCTTTCCTTTCTGATTTCCTATTTCTCTGCTTTACATATGTGTCAAATTGTTTATTTAGCATATGATTGTGCGATTGCTTAATGCAACCATTCATTTATCACAAGATCTATGTCACATTACCTTAGTTGCGTTGAGTGCGTATCAATTATATTCTTGTCAGCCATTCTATCGATTGTGTTGAATGTAATTTGAGCACCCTCATTACTTTTAGTACTACTGATTTATCGACATGATCATATTGCTGCAGTTCCCTATTGACTTTCTGTATGTATTGTATTGAAAAAATTTCAATAAACACTTACTGTTAAAAATAAAATGAAAGGAGACTTAGAAGTGGCAGAACATTCTTTGTGGTTGTAGGAGAACTCTGCCCACGGAAGGAGATTCACCCAATCATCCTGGCGGGAAGAGACAAAGTGCCGTAGATAGTCTCCCAAAATCTGGTTGATAAGTTCCACTTGTCCGTTGGACTGAGGATGGTAAGAAGATGAGAAGTCCAGCTTTATCTTTAGTTGTCCACAGAGGGCTCTCCAGAATTTTGAGATGAACTGAACCCCTCTGTCGGATACAATATGGGTTGGTAGACCGTGGAGGCGAAAGATGTGGCTAAGGAACTATCTCGCCAACTGAGGCGCAGAAGGGAGAGAAGACAAGGGAACGAAGTGTGCCATTTTGGAGAAACGGTCCACCACCACCCAAACAACAGTCTTGCCATGAGAGGGTGGCAGATCGGTGACAAAGTCCATGGCGATATGAGACCATGGGGTCTGGGGAACTGGGAGAGGGTGGAGCAAACCGGCTGGTTTCAGGCAAGGAGTCTTGTCCCGGGCGCAAACCACACAAGCTTGGACAAACTCAGTTATGTCCCTCTCCATGGACGGCCACCAATACTGTCTGGAGATGAGCAGAAGGGTCTTCCGGATACCAGGATGTCCGGCCAGCAAGGAAGAATGTCCCCATTTTAGTACTTTCAGGTGAAGAAGGGGAGATACGTAAGTTTTCCTCGGAGGAAGGCAGCGTAGATCCACAGGAGCCACGGTGACCAAACGCTCTGGTGGGACGATGTGTTGTGGTGTGACCTCGACCCCCGTGACATCAGAGGAGCGGGAAAGGGCATCGGCACGGATGTTCTTACTTGCAGGTCTGAAGTGAATCAGGTAGTTAAACCGGGCAAAAACAAAGACCAGCGAGCTTGGCGGGGGTTGAGTCTCTGTGCGGATTGAAGATAGGAGAGTTTCTTGTAATCTGTGTAGATATTAATGGGGTTAGCAGAAACTTCCAGTAGGTGCCTCCACTCCTCCAGAGCCAGCTTGATGGCCAAAAGTTCCCTGTCTCCAATGAAGTAATTCCTCTCTGCAGGGGAGAAGGTTTTGGAGAAAAAAACGCAGGAAACTGTTTTACCCTTAGAGATCTTCTGTGTGAGCACGGCTCCTGCTCCCACGGAGGACGGGTCTACCTCCAGGTAGAAAGGTTTTGAGGGATCGGGTCTGGATAGGACTGGAGCAGAGGCAAAGGCAGAATTGAGAGCGCAGAAGGCCTGCTCGGCCTGTGGAGGCCACAATTTGGGATTAGCCATCTTTTTGGTCAAGGCCACGATAGGTGTCACAAAGGTAGAGTAATGAGGAATGAATTGTCTGTAGTAGTTAGCGAAACCTAGAAATTGCTGTATGGCCCGTAGGCCAGAGGGACGAGGCCAGTCCAGGACTGCAGAAAGCTTGACAGGATCCATTTGAAGACCCTTGGAAGAAATGATGTACCCCAGGAAGGGAAGGCTGGTACAATCAAACAGGCACTTTTCAAATTTAGCATTCTTCCTCAGACGGGAAAGTACAAGGCGGACATGCGCACGGTGTTGATCCAGATTAGAGGAAAATATGAGGATGTCATCCAAGTAAACTACCACACTGGTATAGAGCAGGTCTCTTAAATTGTCAATAACGAAGTCTTAGAAGACGGCAGATGCATTGCAGAGTCCGAAGGGCATGACCAATTACTCAAAATGACCATCTCGGGTATTAAAAGCGGTCTTCCATTCGTCACCCTCTCGAATCTGAATAAGATTGTAGGCCCCTCTAAGATCCAACTTAGTGAAGAACTTGACGCCTTGTAGACAGTCAAAGAGTTCAGCAATCAGGGGAAGTGGGTAATGGTTCTTGATGGTAATGCTGTTAAGTCCCCGATAATCAATGCATGGCCGAAGAGTGCTGTCTTTCTTGGTTACAAAAAAGAATCCAGCTCCACCTGGAGAGGAGGATTTCCTTATAAACCCTCTCTGCAAATTCTCCTGAATGTACTCAGACGTGGCGAGAGTTTCTGGAGGAGAAAGAGGGTAGATCCTTCCCCTAGGCAGAGTGGTACCAGGCTGCAAGTGAATGGGGCAGTTATATGGCCTGTGTGGAGGCAACACCTCTGCTTGTTTCTTAGAGAAAACATCCGCAAAGTCTATATATAGTTCAGGCAGGACTGGAGGAGGAGAGACAACAGGTGCAGACTTGGCTTGAACCGGCTTGAAACATCTGCCGAAACAAGAAGAACCCCAACTTCGGACCTCTCCGGAGGACCAATCCAGAATGGGACAGTGGCGCTGGAGCCAGGGAAGTCCTAAAAGAAGTTCAGAGGTGCAGTGAGGTAACACATAGAACTCCAATTTCTCTGAATGCTGGACTCCAACATCCATCTGGAGGGGCTCAGTACGAAACTGCACAGTGCCGTCAAGTCTCTCTCCATTGACAGTAGAGATGAAGAACTTTTGCAGACGAACGACAGGGATGTTGAACTTGCTGATCAGGGAGGCGTCTATGAAGTTTCCGGCAGAGCCGGAATCCAGAAAGGCAGTAGCAGCAAAGGATGTCTTGGAAGATACTGAAATCCACACGGATACAGTAAGCCGTGGAGAGGTGGTATTCACACCTAGCAATGCCTCTCCAACATTAACTAGGTGCGCGCATTTCCTTGGCACGGTGGACGGAGAGGACAGTCTTTTAGGAAGTGCTCTGTACTAGCACAGTACAAACAGAGGTTCTCGTTTCTGCGGCGGTTCCTCTCTTGAGTGGTCATACGAGACGGATCCACCTGCATGTCTTCCTCGGCGGGAGGCCCAGTAGAGGGTTGCGGTGGATGCAGGAAGACAGGAATCAAATGAGGATAGCGTTTGGGGCAAGCACTTCCTTTATCCTGAAGAAGTTCCTCACGTCTCTCAGCGAAACGCAAATCAATCCTGCTGGCCAAGTGGATGAGATCACCCAGGGAGGTAAGCATTTCTCGTGCGGCTAATGGCGCTGATGGCGTAATCACCCACTGAAGAACTCCCCTGGTCAAGTTCAATAATGCAGTCTCTGCCAAGGAAACCCGGGCTGGCTCCTCAAAGAACTACGAAATTCCAGGAATAAATTCTGGACACTTGCAGTGGCAGGATCGTTGCGGTCCCAAAGTGGTGTAGCCCAGGCCAGGGCCTTCCCAGATAGCAGGCTGACTACAAACGCCACCTTGGCACGCTCAGAGGGGAACTGGTCGTCCAACATCTCAAGATGGAGGGAGCATTGCGACAAAAATCCGTGGCACAGATTGAGATCACCGTCATACTTGGCCGGCATGGACAAGCGGATTCGGGAGCTGGAGGTGGCAGCTGGCAGTGGTGGTGAAGCAGGTGCAGGCGGGGGTGACGGTTGCTGCTGAGCTGGCAGGGGTTGCTGCAACATGGCGGTCAACTGAGCCAGCTGTTGACCTTGCTGGGAAATCTGCTGCGACTGCTGGGCGACAATGGTTGTGAGATGCGAGAGGCTAGGTAGAGGCTAGGTAGCGGGATCCATGGCCGGATCTTACTGTCAGGATCCGGACTGGTAGCTGGTAGCGGAGGCAGGTGGTGGATCCTCTATGCCAGAGAGGTGATGATGTGGGCCGTACCAGGGGAACGGAGTCTAAGGGATTACTGGTTTTCACCAGAGCCCGCCGCAAAGCGGGATGGACTTGCTGCCGCAGGTAACCCCCAGGTCATTCCACCCAGTAGTGACTCAACCTCTCTGGCAGCTGAGATAGGTACGGTACAGAAGGGTCAGGCAGAGGCAAGGTCAGACGTAGCAAAAGGTCAGGGCAGGCGGCAACAGTTCTCAGGCGGTAGTCAATAGCAACGGGTTCAGCAACAGGCAGGGAATACAAAAAATGCTTTCTCTAGGGCACTACAGCAACAAAGATCCGGCGAGGGCAGGAAGGGGCTGGACAGCTAAATAGTTTGGCCCTAAATTAACAATTTGAACCAGGCACCAATCATTGGTACTCTGGCCCTTTAAACTTAAGAAGCCCGGCGCACGCACGCCCTAGAGAGCGGGGCCGCGTGCGCAGGGACAGGGCATCGCCGGAGGGAGGCGCGGCAGGAACGGGAGCATGATAAGGAGTATGGGATGCGGTGCGCGTGCGGGAGCGTCCCACCACGCGAACCGCATCCCCACCGGACGGGGAGACATCGGTGCGCTCCCGGTCAGCACATCTGACCGGGGCACCGGCAGAGGGACAAGGCTGTGAGCGCTCCTGTCCCGGAGCACGGACCAGAGCGCTCAGCCTTACAGCTGCATGAGCAAACACACCAATGACCTGCCACCACCACAAGGGAGGGAAACGTCCCCTTCCCCCAAAAGGATTTCTAACACTGTGAGCTAAAGAAAAGAGGAATTTTAATAATAAAAATGGGTGATAGAGGAATAAAAATTACATGTGCATGGTCAGGATTAGGTACTAAGTAACATGTAAATGTTTTTCTTTTGTGGGATCTGACAGATACCTTATACCTATAGGACAGATGAGAATTAGTAGCAATACCATAAATAACTAGGTATATGCAGAAAAACGTATCCCCTATCCAAAGTTTAAGATCGCAGGGGGTCCAACCCTTAAAGGGGTACTCCGCCCTAGACATCATATCCCCTATCCAATGGATAGGGGATAAGATGTCTGATCATTGGGGTCCCACTGCTGGGGACCCCAGCAATCTCTCCTGCAGCACTCCGAGTCAACACTGCACGGAGCTAAGTTTGCTCTGTGCGTGATGACTCATGATACAGGGGCCGGAGTATCGTGATATCCCGGCTCCAGCCCCTCAATGCCAGACAATGGGAAGGGGCGTGGTGGCAATGTCGCCACGTGGCATCATGCCCCTCCCATAGACTTGCATTGAGGGGGCGTGGTGGCAATGTCATGAGCCTCCGCCCCGCATCACCAGTCATCCAGCACAGAGCAAAGTTCGCTCTGGCACTGGATGACTGGGGTGACACAGCAGAGATCACGGGGGTCCCCAGCGGCCGGACCACTGCCATCAGTCATCTTATCCCCTATCCTTTGGATAGGGGATAAGATGTCTAGGAGTGGAGTACCTCTTTAAGACCTTTGCCGTAGCCTACTTCTAGCAAGAAGAGAACATCAGGAACTTTAGGTGTTAGAATTTATTTTGCAGAACACCATAAATGAAAGACTTTCTTGATTCTATTGGCCATTAGAATAGTCTCTGTGACTGAGGATGAGAAACCAGGAGCTCCTGAGGATCTCCTCTCAGTCGCCAACCTGTCAGGGACATGCTGTTCAGGTTCGGGCGTACACAACCATCCTGCATGAGAAGATCTGTTCTGAATTGGAGGCTGAATAATTCTCCTCTGGAAAGTCTTAGCAAGTTAGGAAGCCATGTCCTAGTTGGCCAATATGGAGTTATCGAGAGGACATCGGCTTTTTCCTAAACAATCTTCTGTAAGAGTTTAGAGATGAGTGATACTAGTGGGAAATAAGAAAAAGGAGAAGACGCTTCCAACTCATTGACATTCGGTCCAGATGGTGTGGAACATCCGACCTGATGAGGAAGAAAAACCTGGGAAGAAGATCATTCTTCCTGGTTGAGAAGACGTCCACTGGAGGAATGCCCCATTGCTTGGTAATGACACCAAGAAAAAAGCGGGCTCAGCAACAATATTTTTTGCAGGGGTGCTACTACGCCTATCGACAAACTACTATTCAACACAAGAAACAGATGATATGCGAAAATAGTGCACACCCACTATGATTAGGATGAAAAAAGAGAATATCTTATTGAAATGACAACATAATCATATATTGCTACCATTGCTTGGTAATATCACCATCCATTCCCCTGGTTAGAGAGTCTTGTAACTGAGAAAGTCGGCTTTCAAATTCCCTTTATATGCCCAGCTGTTAGCTTCTGCAAATGTTTCTCCACCCATTTCATCATTTGGGCACATTCCAGTGCCAACTTCTTTTTTTTTTGTGCCATCTTGTCTATTGATATAAAAGTTTGTGGTCAAATTTTCAGCATGAACCACCACATGGTGACCTTATAGGATATGTTAGAGCTTTATTATAGTAGTTATATTCTTGTATATAGGAGCAGTATTATAGTAGTTATATTCTTGTATATAGGAGGCAGTATTATAGTAGTTATATTCTTGTATATAGGAGCAGTATTATAGTAGTTATATACTTGTATACAGGGGCAGTATTATAGTAGTTATATTCTTGTATATAGGAGCAGTATTGTACTAGTTATATTCTTGTATATAGGAGCAGTATTATAGTAGTTATATTCTTGTATATAGGAGGCAGTATTATAGTAGTTATATTCTTGTATATAGGAGGCAGTATTATAGTAGTTATATTCTTGTATTTAGGAGCAGTATTATAGTAGATATATTCTTGTATATAGGAGCAGTATTATAGTAGTTATGTTCTTATATATAGGAGGCAGTATTATAGTAGTTATATTTTTGTATATAGGAGCAGTATTATAGTAGTTATATTCTTGTATATAGGAGCAGTATTATAGTAGTTATATACTTGTATACAGGGGCAGTATTATAGTAGTTATATTCTTGAGCATAGGAGACAGTATTATAGTACTTATATTCTTTTATATAGGAGGCAGTATTATAGTAGTTATATTCTTGTACATAGGAGCAGTATTATAGTAGTTAAATTTCTGTACAAAGGGGGCAGTATTATAGTAGTTATATTTTTGTATATAGGAGGCAGTATTATAGTAGTTATATTCTTGTGTATATGAACATTATTATAGTAGTTATATTCTTGTATATACAAGGCAGTATTATAGTAGTTATATTCTTGTATATAGGAGCAGTATTATAGTAGTTATTTTCTTGTATATATGAGCAGTATTATAGTGGTTATATTCTTGTATATGGGAGCAGTATTATAGAAGTTATATTCTTGTATATAGGAGCAGTATTATAGTAGTTATATTCTTGTATATAGGAGCAGTATTATAGTAGTTATATTCTTGTATATAGGAGCAGTATTATAGTAGTTATAGTCTTGTATATACGAGCAGTATTATAGTAGTTATATTCTTGTATATAGGAGCGGTATTATAGTAGTTATATTCTTGTATATAGGAGGCAGTATTCTAGTAGTTAAATTCTTGTATATAGGAGGCAGTATTCTAGTAGTTATATTCTTGTATATAGGAGCAGTATTATCGTAGTTATATTCTTGTATATAGGAGAAAAATTATAGTAGTTATATTCTTGTATATAGGAGCAGTATTATAGTAGTTATATTCTTGTATATAGGAGCAGTATTATAGTAGTTATATTCTTGTATATAGGAGCAGTATTATAGTAGTTATATTCTTGTATATAGGAGGCAGTATTATAGTAGTTATATTCTTGTATATAGGAGCAGTATTATAGTAGTTATATTCTTGTATATAGGAGCAGTATTAAAGTAGTTATATTCTTGTATATAGGAGCAGTATTATAGTAGTTATATTCTTGTACATAGGAGACATTATTATAGTACTTATATTATTTTACATAGGAGGAAGTATAGTAGTGATTTTATCAGGCTCAAAGATCTAGAGTTGGAATGGCCCACCAGGGTACCAGAAAATCCCCATAGGACACTGACTGGGCCCCAATGATACAAAGGGTTAACCACATTTAGAACTGACTTTGGAGCCAGCCACTCATCACTTAGCTCTATCTATTATGGAATGATTAATAAATAACCTTTTGGACACTATTGATGATATGTACCGTGTGCAGATTGTCAACAATAAAATATTCCATGTAATAAAAAGTGGATGAGACATGAGATGTAGAGATGGACGGGGCCCTCAGGATTATCTCCTCCGGTGGTCTCCAAGAACCCCAGTCAGATACGGCATGGATCTTGTTTTACGCTGAGACAACTCTATAGCAAATAGATTAAACTGACTAATACTGATTTTGGCAAACGTAAAACTGCGGCCCAGAGGTTACGTGGTTAATGATTAGACGGAACGCGGCTTGCACAATACGATGCTGCATCTATTTACTTTGTGTAAAGTCACTGGCGATTCTGTAGAAAAGTGTCAGCGAGGAGCGCGGGCGATCCAACAAGACTGTGAGTATGGAGATGTCTTATATTATCTGTTATTTATATCTTTACAATATCCTGGGATTTTTGCATTTTTCTCTTAGTTTTCTTGGTTTTGTTCTCTATAAAAAGATCCCAAAAAAGTATAGGGGAAATGCATTTCACTCTATCAATAAATGTTGTGCGCCAAACATGCGCCAAAATTTCCTTCTGTCATCACTTTTAGCGTTTTATCCAAAATGTGGACGTGGCTTTCTACTTTTTCCCAATCTGAGTCATTGAATAAATTGTCCGCACTCTTTTTGGCATCTTTTTACCGCTGTGATCTTTCACTTCTAAAAGAGAAACATATTGATTTTTGGCTTCCTCCAAACCTTCTAAGACCATTAACATTTTTATTTTTTATTTGTATTAGAGCTTATTATTTTACGAGAAAAATTGTACTTTTTATGGTACCCTTTATTTTGCCAATTAATATTTTGTGAAGCCAAAAATTATTTGTTGGAGAAAAAAAAATGTAAAAATTTAAATTAAACTTGAATTGCGCAATTTATGTGGGGTAATTATGTTTTTTTTTTTTTTTTTTTAGATATCACCATATGGCAAAACTGACATGCTAAATTTGTTCTAAGGGATAGTGCGATTCCAATGATACAAAATGTTGATAATTTATCTTTCATTTTACTATAAAAAAAAATCCAAAATGTAAAAAATAAATACAAATCCGGTCATTGTCATGTTGTGACCTTTTTTTTCACCTATAGATCTGTGTAATTGATGATTTTTTTGCACCTTGGTCTGTAGTTTATACTGGTACCAGTACTGGTACTCTTCCATAATATTGACATTTTAATCTCTTTTTATGTACTTTTATTTTTTGGGATGTGATGCGACACAAAATCATAATTTTTTGTATTTCGGCAATATTTTGTATTTGTCATTGTGCAGGATCTGTAATGTCATAATTTGGTATTTGAATTGTATTTATTTTCATGTGGAAAATAGAAAAAGGGAAAAATTGAAGATGTTTGGTTATATATATATATATATATATATAACCAAGAAGGAAGAAGCAGCACTCCAAAATGAGCTGAAAAATCGCTGTGGTTTATTCACCCATCATGTGAATGTTGCTATGTTTCGGTCTTCTCAATGAGACCTTTCTCAAGCCCTTGGGCTTGAGAAAGGTCTCATTGAGAAGACCGAAACGTAGCACCATTCACATGATGGGGGAATAAACCACAGCGATTTTTCAGCTCATTTTGGAGTGCTGCTTCTTCCTTCTTGGTTTGACATTTATGGGATATTGAGTCCTATCCTCAGCAGCAGAGCACCCACCTGGACCTGGAGTCCCGAACACAGTGCTGGTTCCTTTCTGACTATATATATATATATATATATATATATATATATATATATATAAAACTCAACGTGTGTGTGTATGTATGTGTGTGTATGTATGTATGTGTGTATGTATGTATGTATGTATGTGCGTATGTATGTTCCAGCATCACGTCCAAACGGCTAAAGATATTAACATGAAACGTCGCACACATGTTACTTATATGTCAACAACAAACATAGGATAGGTGATTTAACCCTTACTAACCCCCATTTGCCAGGGGCGGGGCTTATGTTTAAAGTCCCATACAGTTCAATGGGAAATATATGTTACTGCATAACTTCCAAACGGCTGGAGATATTTCGATAATACTTGGTCACATGTTACATGTTACAGGATAGTTAATTTAACCCTTAACTACCCCCATTTGTGAGGGTCGGGGTTTATGTTTCAAGTACCATGCAAATAAATAGGAAATGTATGTTTCCACATAACTTCCGTACGGCTGGAGATATTTCAATAACTGGTACACATATTACGGGTGGGGATAGGAGGTCAGGATAGGAGGACGGGATAGGAGGTCGGGATAGGAGGACAGGATAGGAGGTCGGGATATGACAACAATATATGAGGACGGGATATGAAGTCAAAAGCTTCCTCCTTTGTTTATTTTCCTCCCCAACAAGGATTAGGAAGGAAAAACCGGGCAACGCCGGGTACTCAGCTAGTATATATATATATATTTATTTATTTATTTTTCACTTTTATTTAACTTTTTTGGACCTCCTTGGAGCCTGTTATAAGCAATCATTAAATTGCTTATATTGATCAATATAATGCATACTGTAAGTATTACAGTACATTGATCTATAAGATCAGTGCTCTAATGTATCAATTTCTCAGTTACAATGCAGTGCCCCAACGGTAGTCGTGAACAATTGTCTATAAAATGCTTGTGATGGGTATGCCAAATAGAAGTTAAACCTATTATGAAGAAATGTTACAGTTGTCCAGAATAAGAATAACATGACTGCCTTAATTTAATAACAGTGTCACATCTACCCAAAGGTTATGTCACACCTACCCAAAGGTTATGTCACACCTACCCAAAGGTTATGTCACACCTACCCAAAGGTTATGTCACACCTACCCAAAGGTTATGTCACACCTACCTAAAGTCTCAGCACCATTCACCTCAATGGTATAGCTAAGCTGATATATTGGAAATCTATGGTCAGACGGGCTGATGTTTCATGTAGAACGCAGCCATGTTTTTCTAACCTTAGACAATGCCTTGAAGATAAGTTATTGATCATCTCCAGTCTATAGACACTTTTTCAAAGATAATGACAAATATTTGGAGTTGTGATTTTCCGATCAATATTGCCTAATAAACATCAGGGGGTTGGGGCATTAGTTGGACATCTTCTACACTTGGGAAGAAGATTTTTTCAGCTGTTTGGGCACCGCAGTATTTTATAGATATTCTTCACAATGTGGTAATTCAAAATCTGGCAATATAACTAAATAAGAAACACCAGAAACATAATATGCGTCAATAGATAAGAAACATTCATCTCTTCTAGTCTGCCAAATATTCAGAATACTATGAATAGTCCCTGGTCCTGTTTTAAATTAAGGATAGCCTTATGCCTATCCTTATCTTATATGAAGGATAGCCTTATGTCTATCTCTATCTTATATGAAGGATAGCCTTATACCTATCCTTATCTTATATGAAGGATAGCCTTATGCCTATCCCTATCTTATATGAAGGATAGCCTTATGCCTATCTCTATCTTATATGAAGGATAGCCTTATGTATATCCCTATCTTATATGAAGGATAGCCTTATGCTTATCTCTATTTTATATGAAGGATAGCCTTATGCTTATCCCTATCTTGAATGAAGGATAGCCTTATGCTTACCCCATGCATGCCTAAACTCCTTCACTGTATTTGCAGCTACCACTTCTGCAGGAAGGCTATTCCATGCATCCACTACTCTCTCAGCAAAGTAATACTTCCTGATATTACTTTTCTACCCCTCTAGAAAAAAAACTATGTCCTTGTGTGGTAGTTTTTCTTCTAATAAATCTTTTCTCCTCCTTTACTCTCTTGATTTCCTTTATGTATTTAAAAGTTTCTTTCATATCCCCTCTGTCTCATCTTTCTTCTAAGCTGTACATGTAGAACCTCTTCCGCTGTAAAGACACATGCATCATATGATTAGTCTTCCTCCCTAATTGAGGTCCTTTTCCTTCATTTTCTACTGAGAGCCAAAGCAAAAATGCCTAAATAGTTCCCATTAGTATGTAGTTAGTGCAGAGTTACTTTAACAGGTATATAGATGACTTAATTTTAAAATACTTTTCTTTATCTTTCAGAAGCATGAGAGTCTTTATGAGTTTGGGAATAGTTGTACTTTTCACATTGACCTTTGCCGATCATGATCACAAAGATGGCAGGAAGCATAGCCATCACGTTAACGAGTCCTTATCCTGCCACAAGATAGCTCCATACAATTCTAAGTTTTCCTTTGATCTGTATCGGCAGGTAGCTCTGGATCATCCTTCTGAGAACATCGTCTTTTCCCCTATTAGTATCTCTACTGCGTTTACTTTCCTTTCTCTCGGTGCTAAGGCTCAGACCCACTCACAGATCACTGAAGGATTGGGTTTTAACACTTCTGAGATCTCAGAGAAAGAAATCAATGAAGGCTTCCACCATCTTCTGCATCTCCTGAATGATGCAGACAGAGAGCTTCAGCTCAGTGGTGGGAACGCTCTCTTTATTTCTGAGGAACACAAGATTCTCCAGACGTTCGTAGATGAAGCTAAGAGGCTCTACCACTCAGAAGCATTTTCTACTGATTTCAAAAAGACAGAAGAAGCCAAAAACCAGATCAATAGTTACGTGGAGAAGAACACCCATGGCAAGATCACCGAGCTGCTGGACAATGTAGACCAGGACGCCATATTTGTCCTCATCAACTACATTTATTTCAGAGGTAAACTTTTACATATAATGTGTAACACGTAGCCTACTGCATAGGGTCATGTAAATTCGGCCCCCCTCCACCTTCAGGGGCTCACTTGGAGGATTATTGTATGATGTCTAGATGAAGAAAAACACTGAAAAGGGCCCTAGTTGGCAGTGATGGTTGGACAGATGGTATCATGGCATGGGCTGCCACTCTAGCAAATTTGTACCACCTATTATTGTAACATAAACCACATGATCACATGTTAAGTTTCGCTTCATTTCTTTCTAGGTAAATGGCAAAAGTCATTTGATGAGAAATGGACAAAGGAAGGAGATTTCCATGTTAATGAGACAACAACTGTGAAGGTTCCTTTCATGACCAGAACGGGAATGTACAAAGTGGTCATCACCAAGGAGGCCATTATGATCACCAAACCCTATAAAGGAGATGTCAGCGCTTTATTCATTCTGCCAGATGAGGGAAAGTTTTCCGAGATAGAACAGAATTTTAATGAAGAATCAATTATGAAGTGGAAAAAATCAATGCAGATGCGGTAAGGCATCTATCTATAATTTATCTATCTATCTATCCATCTATCTATCTCCTATCTATCTATTATCTATCTCATATTTATCTATGTCATATCTATCTATTATCTATCTCATATTTATCGATCTCATATTTATCTATCTCCTATCTTTCTATCTATCTATCTATCTCATATCTATCTATCTATCTATCTATCTATCTCATATCTATCTATCTATCTATCTATCTATTATCTATCTCATATTTATCTATCTCATATCTGTCTATATATATATTTATCTATCTCATATCTTTATATATATATATATATATATATATATCTCATATCTATCTATCATCTCATATCTGTCAATCTATATCTATCTATCTCATATCTATCTATCTATCTATCTCATATCTATCTATCTATCTATCTATCTCATATCTATCTATCTATCTATCTCATATCTATCTATCTCATATCTATTATCTATCTATCTATCTCATATCTATTATCTATCTATCTAAAAAATCAACAGATTCGACACCACTTTCACAGAAGGAGCAAAACATGGAAATAGTAGGTTCTCACAGTCTTGAAGCGATCAGGTCCAGAGCTTTGGTAAATCCAAAAAAGTAAAGGTTAAAGAACTTTTGATTATAATAAATGGAAACATTACTTTATTTCCATCAAAATAGAAAAAAAAACAGCAAAGTTTCTCCAGCAACTATATCTATATATCTTTGTTGCTCTTTTTGACTGCTGTAGAGATGCTGTCAGATAAGAACAGTCTATATTTGGGTGTGTGAGAGCTATGAAGGATCCGCACAGATTATATATTATCTATCATTATGTTTCTCTTCTTTTTTATCTAGTTCAGTTGAATTATCCCTCCCCAAATTCTTGGTCTCTGGTACTATAAACCTTAAAGAAACATTATGTAAAATGGGTGTAGTAGACGTCTTCTCAGACAACGCTGATCTTTCTGGTATCACTGAAGAAGCCAACGCAAAGATTTCTAAGGTCAGATCTATCTATCTATCTATCTATCTATCTATCTATCTATCTATCTATCGATCCATCTATCTCATATCTATCTCATATATCTATCTATCTCATATCTATCTCATATCTATCTATTACCTATCTATTATCATATCTATCTATCTATCTATCTATCTCATATCTATCTCATATCTATCTATTATCTATCTATTATCATATCTATCTATTATCTATTTATCTATCTATCTCATATCTATCTATCTATCTATCTATCTCATATCTATCTATCTATCTATCTCATATCTATTTATCTCATATCTATCTATCTCATATCTATCTATCTATCTCATATCTATCTATTATCTATCTATCTATCTATCTATCTATCTATCTATCTATCTATCTATAGACAGCAAAAAATAGATTCCCACAACACACGTTTTAAGGTGAAAAAACTTTGATGTTTACATGAAAGTGTCTCACAGCCAGCTCTTCCAGTTCATCCTCCACAGGGCTCATGTGGCCGTGAGATGTAGGCGCCATGTCTCCAGTGCCCTGACCAGCCATTATTTCCACCATCTTTTGTAAGATATGAAGCAGTGGAATGACGTTGTCCATCCCGTAATTCTGGCGACTTACTAATAATGTGGCTTCCTCAAAGGGCCTGAGCACACGACAGGTGTCACGTATGAGCTGCCACTGGTTCACATTGAAGTTACACAGGGGAGTCTCCCTATCTGCTTGGCTCATCAAGAAATCGGTGATGGCTTTTTTCTGTTTGTATAGTCGGTCCAAAATATGGAGGGTGGAATTCCAACGTGTGGAAACATCACAAATCAGACTATGTTGGGGGATACCGTTCTGACGCTGCAGCTCAAGGAGGGTGTGCTTTGCGGTGTATGAGTGGCTGAAGTGCATGCAAAGTTTCCTTCCCATTGTTAGGATGTCTTACAGATGGGGTAACACTTCAGGAACCTCTTGAACACGTGTGCCATGCAGGGCGCATGTCTCAGGCTTCCTTGTCGCGGTGCAGACAAGATGTTCTTCCTGTTGTCAGTCACCATGTTTCCCATTTTCTGTTGTCGGGGAGAAAGCCATGATTTGATTTCTTGATGAATGACTTTTAGCAGTCCCTCCCCTGTGTGACCCTTTTCGTGAAGGCAAACCATGTGAAGAACAGCGTGATACCACCGTGCCCTGCACACTTGGTATACTGAAAAGCCACTGAGACTTGTCTGTGCAGTGGAGGCTGAGGACACGGTGGAGGATGAGGAGGGGGAGCCGCACACTCTCACAGGACCAACTGCCTGAGAGCATGGAGACGGAGGTGGCGTAACCTGGCCATGTTGCTGTTGTGACTGTGCAGGAACCACATTCACCCAGTGAGCCGTAAAGGACATGTATTGTCCCTCACCATAGTTACAGCTCTACACGTCGGCGGAGCCGTGTACTTTGGTACACACCGACAGGCTCAAGGACTGGCCCACCTTCTCTTCCACAAAATTGTGCAGGGCTGGTACTGCCTTCTTCACAAAGAAATGATGGCTTGGTACTCTCCACCTTGGCTTGGGAGGGACTGCAGCACCAGCAACTTGGAAAGGAGCACATTCAGCTTCTGCGGCGTTGGATGAGTGGGCACATGCTGTTGTCTCTTGTACATGGCTTCGGTGATGGATTGCTGCCAGAATCACTGATGAGTAGTAGGAGGAGCAGAAGCATCTGAACCAACAGAAGATGTGTATGACACACAGCTCCCTTCGGCTGAGGTGGTGGAGCCTTTCCTGGCTGAAACAGGGAACGGCGTGCCACTGGGTGATGCACCGGTTGCTGTAGCAGACTGGACAACCACAACAGAGCCACAGTTCTCCCAGGCTGCTTTATGGTGAAGCTGCATATGTTGACACAGGGCCGTGGTGCCAACATTGGGACCCTGGCAACGCTTCACCTTCTGCCGACACATCTTACATGTGGCCATGTTAACCTCCTCCGGATGCTTGACAAAAAACTGCCACACCGTTGAGTAGCTGATTTTCCACCCAACAGTCCGCACTGACTGACTGCTACTGCTGCGGACTCCGGGAACCTCTGCTCCACTACCTCCTGGGCAGGTAGGCTGCTGCAAAGCAGGTGGTCTACCCCGGGCACGTTTGCCTCCAGACATCCCACTTCTGCCACCCTGCTGACTGCCTTCCATGCTACCGCCTTGCTGGCTCAGCTGCTGCCTCATGGACAACCTGTAAACTCTCTTCTCCTGTAGATGATGAAGCCCCTTCTGCACCCGGCTCCCAAGTGCGATCGGCTTCATCATTATCGAGCTCTGTCTGCACATCACTGATGTCCTCCCCAGGTTCTTCAACAGTGTCTGCTTCTGGACCCTGAACGCTCACAACACCACCTCCCACGTCACTCTCTTCATCACTACTTGCCTGCCTAGCGGAGAAGCAGCGGATGTCTTCTCCACTTCTTGGCTGGGCAGTAGCTGCTGACTGTCTTCTATTAGATCGTCCTTGCTGTATAGTGGATCTGATTCCACAGCATAAGATACTTCTCTGCATGAGGGAACAGCATAGGACAGAGGCAATGGGAGGACAGGGACTGCTCCCGGGCCATGCCAACTGAGGGTTGTGTCTGGGGAACTCACAGACTGTTGACTGGGGGTGTCAGATGTTACTTGGGATGAAGTGGACGACCGAGTTAACCAATCAATGACGGCTGCTGGGTTACTGGTCAAGACATGACCGCTAGCTGACACCGGAAGCTCAGGCCTCTCGCTGCGAATCCTGCTGCCATGCCACCTACTATGCTGCGACCTCTGCCTGCCCCTGATAAATTTAGGTTTGCATATATATTTTACTTTTTATAAAGCAATACGCCCCTATACGGCTGCAACAGAAACTTTGCGGAACACTCAATGTGTGTATATAGATCCCGGCTTTTACACTAACATGCCACTATATTCTTGAAACAGAAAACACGTACAACAGCGGAGTGTGTATGTATTTAACTTTTTTTCAGAGTAATATGTCCCAGTAAGGTTGCACCGGAAATAAGCGTAGCAATCTAGTGCGTGAGTCTTTTAGTGCTTTTACACTTACTGCCCCGAATTAGCTTTAACCAGAAAAAAAGTAGAACTGTGTGTATATTTTTCAAATTTGACAATCTGTATTGTCAGTAACGCTGATTAGTGACCACACAGTGTCTGACAGAGAGCTAGCCAGAACGAATGCATGTAAAGATCTGTATTGTCAGTAACTGTGATTAGTGCGCACACACAGTCTCTGCTCAATGGGAAATGATGTCTTCGGCAATGGCTGCCGAATATATAGGGCTGTGACATCACAGGGCTGAATGGCTGCTGATAGGCTTCAAGGCGCCATGTGATTCAGGGTGATCCCGCCTACCCGCCTTCCCAGACTGCCTTGCCCCATGTCCTCACCCGTGTAGCCTCCATTTTAGCCCCCCGGCCCGCACATAATGTAGTGAATGAATCTATCTATCTCATATCTATCTCTCTCATATCTATCCATCTCATATCTATCTTTCTCATATCTATCTAATATTTATCTATCCTGATAAGATTTTGTTCTCTCAACCCCACAGGCCATCCATAAGGCTGTGCTCAGTGTTGATGAGAAGGGGACCAAAGCCGCCGGCTCTTCTGCATTTGAGTTTCTCCACCATACAACTCCACACAGAGTAACTTTTAATCGTCCTTTTATGTTTTTATTGTCTGATGACAAAACCAGAAGTGTTCTTTTTGCAGGAAGAATTCTCAACCCTCAGAAATAATTCTCTCCATAACTTTCCATCAATGAAACATTGTAGTTTATCAATTTTATTTATTTATTTTAAATTGTAACAATAAAGTAATGGAAAACGTAGTTATCTCCTGCTCTTCCTTCATGAGATCCTTTAGCCCAGTGGTCTCAAACTGTGGCCCTTCAGATGCTGAAAAACTTCAAATCCCAGCATGCCGTTGCCTGTCCCGGGATGCTGGGAGATGAAGTTTTGCGACATCTGGAGGGTCACAGTTTGAGACCTCTGTCCACATCAGGAACTGTCCAGAGCAGGAGCAAATCCCCATAGCAAACCTCTCCTGCTCCGGACAGTTCCTGACATGGACAGAGGTGTCAGCAGAAAGCACTGTGGTCAGACTGGAAAGAACTACACAACTTCCTCTGGAACATACAGCTGCTGATAAGTACTGGAAGGATTAAGATTTTTAAATAGAAGTAATTTACAAATCTGTTTAACTTTCTGGAGCCAGTTGATTTGAAAACATTTGTTTTCCACTGGAGTACCCCTTTAAGGCCCACCAACAGTCCAGGTCTAGGTCCAGCCCTGCCCCGCCCCCTTAATTCAAGTCTATGGGAGGGGGCCCCCTCCCATAGACTTGCATTAAGGGGTTGGGGCGTGATGTCATTATGGGGCGGGGCTATGGCGTCACAAGCTCCTGGCACCAGCTCCAGCGTTCAGAACAGTTTGTTCCAAACACTGAGCAGCAGAGTACCCCTTTAAGGATATTGAAACAGCACAGTGAAAGGTGTAAATGGAAAAATGTACCAAATACTAGAATTGCAGATTTTTGGTTATATCACATATCAGAAGGAAAAAAAAATGATTAAAAAGTCAGATTAAAACAAAAATACCAATATAAATGACAGATCACAATGCACAAAAAATAACCCTCATTAAGCCCCATATACTTTAACATAAAAGAGTTATAGGTGTCAGAAGAGGACAATTGTAAGCAAACTAATTTTCCTACAAAAATATATTTTTTTAAAGTAGTAAAATAAAACAAAACCTTTATAATTTGGGTATTGTTGTAATCGTATCAAACTACAGACTGTAGATAATCAGTCATTTTACCCGTAAAGTGCACTGTATAGAAACAAAAGCCCCCACACATTTGTTCATTTTTTTTTTTTTTACACAATTTTGCCCTGTAAATAGATAGATATAGAGATAAGTTTTTGTGTCTTAAGTTTATTTTGTTCCTGCATAAAACAAGCACCATATGGGTCTGTAGGGGGGAAATTGAAAGATTTGTGGCGATTAGAAGGCGAGGAGAAAAAACATGAAAATGCAAAAATGAAAAATGGCTGTGTTGTTATGGAGTGTTTGTACCACTAGGTGTCAGTCTATATCACATAAATCATAATTGCACTAGAGTTCTCTACAATATTCAGCTTCAGTTCCAATGGTCGGAAAGATGTATATATATATATATATATATATATATATATATATATATATATATATATATATATATATATTGACCTATTCCCTATTTGAGTACACAAAGCAAATGGCCATAGACTAAATTCTGTTTTATTTTTAAATCAAATGATGCCAGAAAGTTATACAGATTTGTAAATTACTTCTATTAAATAATCTTAATCCTTCCAGGATTTATCAGCTGCTGTATGCTCCAGAGGAAGTTGTGTAGTTCTTTCCAGTCTGACCACAGTGCTCTCTGCTGTCACCTCTGTCTATGTCAGGAACTGTCCAGAGCAGGAGATGTTTGCTATGGGGATTTGCTCCTACTCTGGACAGTTCCTGATACGGACAGAGGTGTCATCAGAGAGCACTGTGGTCAGACTGGAAAGAACAATACAACTTCCTGAGGAGCATACAGCAGCTGATTGGAAGGGTTTAATAGAGGTAATTTACAAATCTGAATACCTTTCTGGAGCCAGCTGATATTAAAAAGATTGTATTGCACTGGAGTACCTCTTAAAGGGATTGATCCTCTGTCCCAGTTATTATTATCTGTTATTCAACTTCATACACATAACCGGCAGGGAGAGAAGTGATAAGACTATCTGGTCTGTGTTCCGACCTCAGGTGTCTGATTGTTTTGGCTCTGGGGATTGTAGATCTGTTCTCATGATAGTATCAGAACTTGCAACATCTGCCCCATTTACCTTCATATTACATCTGTCTCATTAAAGGGGCACTCCACCCCTAGGCATCTTATCTCCTATCCAAAGGATAGGGGATAAGATGTCAGATCACGGGGGTCCCGCCGCTGGGGACCCCTGGGATCTCCACTGCGGCACCCCGCTATCATTACTGCATGTGACGCCTGCTACGCCCCATCCCATAGACTTGTATTGAGGGGGGGGAGCCATGACATCACAAGGGGTGGAGCCGTGACATCACGGTGCCCCGGCCACTGTATTGCCCGTCATTACTCATTGAGCAAACTCGCTCTGTGCAGTAATGATAGCGGGGTGCCGCAGCGGAGATCCCGGGGGTTCCTAGCGGTGGGACCCCTGCGATCTGACATCTTCGATAAAATGTCTAGGGGCGGAGTACCCCTTTTAAGTCTATTAACAAACCTGCGGCTGCAAAAATACAATTGGCAATCCTAAGCCCCGTCAGTCACCATAGCGGCTCCATGGCCTGTGCAACCCAGATATGACTAATACAAGATGACTCACGATGGTCCGATAGACCATGGTGCACTTCACCAGTAACTATTCTGTACAAAATATCCCATATAATTTAGATGAATCAACGTACAAGCAACAAAGTTAGGTTTCCAATATTTTTTTTTTTTTGGGTAGGGGGGACAGGGACACACAAAAAAGTGTATAAACTGCTGCACAGTATTTTTTTTTTTTTTACAGCAAAAACGCATGCTGCATACTGTCCTAGGCAGTAACAGAAGAGGGCCAGTACCAATGGTCGTCACCCACTGGTAATGCCAGGCTGTTGCTGCTTGATTGGTATCAAGATTGGCTGATACTGTAAAACAAAAGGGGCACCCCACTATTTTTTTTTTCAAAGATAAAAAAAAACATACTTCAGGTTCCGGCACGCTTATGGAGTAGAAGCAGCCACAGGAGCTCCGCTACACCGCTCCATAAAAGCCGAATTACCTGCTACTATTACCGCTCATTTGAGGGAGATCCGTTATCCGGACTGCCTCTGCCACCGCTCCAATGGAGAAATTCGTCAAGCTCGGCAAAATTACTACCTCTCAGCCCTCACCTTCCTCACAGACGTTGGGGAGTGCGACTCCTAAGATGGCGGCAAGCTGGACTGATGGAGACCATGAGGCAAGGCAGCTACAACTTCTGGTGCCTCAGGAGGCTCAAGTGAGCAGGATAATGGACGATTCCCCCACTTATTCCCTCACTAGTTATCATGGCCAAACAATATGCTATGGAAATGGCCAAACTGCTATCCCCTCAAATCACAGCCACCATAGAGGCCTCTATCTCGGCTGCTGCTGTGCAGCTAACCATGGAGGTGGCTTCCCATACCTCTCAAATCAAAGAACTTGAGCACCGCTGTGTTCATATTGACAATGAAATTGATACCTTTGCTAGAGAATTGCGTCCCTCCAGGACAAGGTGGAGGATCTGGAGAATTGGTCACGGAGGAACAATTTGCGGGTGGTGGGGCTCCCTGAAGCCGTGCTGCTCAACCAACTTGCTACGCTATGCTCTGTGGACATACCTAAAGCGCTCGGTTTGGAAGGCAGCTATCTAGTGGAGAGAGTGCACAGAGTGGGCCCCGCACCTCAGAAAGAATGAAACAGGCCGAATCGCTCCCCGAAAGTACGTCACGTAATAGTCCACTTTCTGAACTATGCTGATAAGGACCTTAACCTCCTTACCTTTAAAATGCGCACCACACCGCTTATTTTTCAGGGCCAAAAATGACAGATTTTCAGAGATTATTCTGCTGAAGTGACAAAGAGACACAGATCCTTTGCACCAATATGTACCACCCTGGTCAAAAAACAAATACGATTTACCCTACAGTATCCGGCCATATTGAGGGTTTTCCTGAAGGATGGCACCTCCACTACCTACTCAACACCTTAGGCTGCCGCTATGTTGCTGGACTCTCCTGAGGAAATAGATGTCTTAGCACGATCTGCCCAGAAACGCAGGAGAGATGACAAGAACATGTCTGACTCGAATCCTACAGGCTGAGGGTCTTTTCTCATTTTTTCTTTTCCAGCTATTGTTATATGTTCTCTTTACAGTCGGCATCATGGTTGGCCCATAGTGTACCCGATTGAGGGCCCCTGAGGTGAGACTTTTGTTTAACACGTGCCCCTGGCACTATATAACTTTTTGCTGCGTTCCAGTTGTTCCTTGTGACTGTACCCGTTCATCCGACATGTTTTTCTCATTATTGACTTTATTAGTTTTGTATACCTATTACTCTACACTAGACAAGAGGCTGCTAAGTGATGTATAATTCTACCAAGCCATTTACACGCAAGTGTTTCTTAGACATTTTTTTCCTACCAGTATTGTCTTACCTTTTAATAGGATTATTTTCTTATCTATTATTTATGCTTTCACTTAGCTAGACGTTCACATCTATCGCTCCTTACTTACGGGACGGCTCTGTACCTGTCTGTTTACTGTGATGGGTGAAATGGGGAGTATAGTTTGGGAAATTTTGTTTTATTCTGGAAGGGAGGGGGAGGGGGATGGGATCACTACACTTACTAGCGGGGCAGGAGAGTAGCTCGCATTGGAGATAGTGTTCATAGGTGTTCACATTGGGTGGTTCCGTGCCCCACCGAGATCCATCAGCGAAAAAAAGTGAAGCCAGTAATGTAGTAGGCACTGGGGAGTGTTCTATGTTTCATTTGTTAATTGTTTGTTTTTGTTTGTGCTCGTAGTTTCCTACATGTCTTGGTCCCCAGGTGCTCTCCAGAGGCTATGGAAGATGACTGTTCTACAAAATCAGATGTCACTTGTCCTCAGGTACCCCTACTGTCATGGTCCCAATTTTGCTTTGTAATGACGATTATTTCATGGAACGTTAAGGAGTTACGTTCTCCAGCCAAGCGGTGAATGGTGCTTCATCATCTCTACAAACTTAGAGTTAACATTGCCCTATTGCAGGAGACTCACCATGGGGAGGAGGATTTTTTCAGACTACGCCAAATGTGGGTGGGAGAGGTTTATAGCTCTCTGGCTGTTAACGGTAAAGCAGGGATTCTTATTTTGATCAATAAACACTTTGCCCATACCCTTATATCTAAGAATGCGGATTTCTAGGGTATACTCTGCCATATTACTCTCGATTCTGTTCTGGGATGTCTGAGCATATATAACATCTACGGCCCTAATGATGCGGAGGCCCCTTTTTTTCGTAATTTGCAAGACACTATTCAGGGAGACTCGGAACGGGACATTCTGGTGGGTGGGGATCTCAACACGGTGAACTCTAGTACGGAGAATAGGAGACGCATGCCCGGGGAGGGACTGAGGAAGAGGTGGGGGGAGACTTGGCTCTTGGACTTACTTAAATGCACAGGCCTCACTGATGCATGCACCCGGGAGTTTCGTCCCCCCCCCCCCCCCTGAATAGAATGCATGGTCACGCATTGATTATTTTTTGGTCTCTCCCTCCTTGCTCCATAGAGTGTCGGAGGTTAAAATAGCTGACATAGTTATTTTCGTTCATGCACCGGGACTGTTAGATTTGGCTTTGGTTGCCCCTAAGTGATAGGACTGTGGCGCCGACAGGACTTCATGTGGCGCCGATATGACCTGTGGCAGTGGGTATCAGGGTAATGTTTGGGGGTTAGCTCTAGCTAATTTTGTGGCTAATGCTAAGCTCTGTCTTAGTTGTGGACTCAACACACGTAACAATAAAACACAACACACGTAAAAATATAAATAAAAAAAGAAATAATAATTTTTTTAAGAAAATTCGCTGCAATCCACATTATACATGTATCTGAAATGAGAAAAGAAGGGAAAAAAGGTGGGTTAGTACATTTTGGGCGCTCTACTGTGGCGCTCTTAATGTGTCAATTCTTTCTGCGGAGGCCAGAATTGGAATTTTTCGTGGCAGATGTTTTGCTGCAACAGAATTTCTCATCAGAATTTTTTCCTACGGATTCCGCCGTGTGAATGAGACCTAAGGCTGTCACGTAACTTTCCTAGACTTGTGGATGACAAAGCAGTCTACTTATACAGTACTACATCCTTGGTTTCCATGGCAATGCATAACCGGGCCATTCAGGAATCTGGGAAAAATGGGGGATGGAGCTTTAAAGGGATACTCTGGTGGGGAAAAAAAATTCTAATCAACTGGAGCCAGAAAATTAAACAGATTTGTAAATTATTTCTATATAAAAATCTTAATCCTTACAGTACTTATCAGCTGCTATATGCTCCAGAGGAAGATGTGTAGTGCTCTCTGCTGCCACCTCTGTCCATGTCAGGAACTATCCAGAGCAGGAGAGGTTTTCTATAGGAATATGTTCCTGCTCTGGACAGTTCCTGACATGGACAGAGGTGTCAGCAGAGAGCACTGTGGTCAGACTGGAAAGATCTACAAAGCTTCCTCTGGAGCATACAGCAGCTGATAAGTACTGGAAGGATGTAGATTTTAAAGTAGAAGTGATTTACAAATCTTTTTAACTTTTTGGAACCAGTTGATTTAAAAAAAAAATGTTTTATAACAGAGTATCCCTTTAATGGAAGGAAATGCAGGAAATGTTTTGTAATATTCCACGCCATTGGGGGCAGAGCAGATATACATGGTAATCTGTATTTCTTGCAACATTGTTTAACTTTACTCAATTCAAACAAACTCAATTCAGCCCAAAGGTAACTGAAATCGAGTTTAAAGAACATTACAATTTCACAATTTATTTCACAATATTAAAAAGAGAATATATATATATCTAACAGAGTGCAGAGGTACAATCCCACACATCCCGGAGACCTTCACAAGCTGCTGGTGAGTATTAGGTCCCTGTTCACATGCAGTCTATAGTTTAAAATTCTCTCCTTATTGTAATAGAAATCATCGATGTACTGAGTTAAAGGGGTATTCCAGGCAAAAACTTTTTTTATATATCAACTGGCTCTGGAAAGTTAAACAGATTTGTAAATTACTTCTATTAAAAAATCTTAATCCTTCCAATAGTTATTAGCTTCTGAAGTTTTCTGTCTAACTGCTCAATGATGATGTCACGTCCCCGGAGCTGTGCATGATGGGAAAATATCCCCATAGGAACTGCACAGCTCCCAGGACGTGAGTCATCAGAGAGCAGTTAGACAGAAAACAGCAACTCAACTTCAGAAGCTAAAAACTATTGGAAGGATTAAGATTTTTTAATAGAAATAATTTACAAATCTGTTTAACTTTCCGGAGCCAGTTGATATATAAAAAAAAGTTTTTGCCTGGAATACCCCTTTAAATCTGAACAAGCAACGCTTCAGTGTAAAGCATGAGGAAGATAAAATGCAGCAGCCGGAGGTCTGGATGAGACAGAAAATGGATTTTAGACAATCGCAAACTCACAGAAATACAGAATAGACCAGTGTTTTCCAAACAAGGTGCCAACATCTGTTGCAAAAACTACAGCATGCTGGGAGTTGTAATTTTGCAACAGCTGGAGGCACCCTGGTTTTCAAAAACTGCAATAAACAATGGAGCTTAAAGTCGTACTCCCGTGGAAAACTTTTTTTTTTTTTTATCAACTGGTGCCAGAAAGTTAAACAGATTTATAAATGAAACCAGAAAAAATTGGGGCTCAAGGTCAAGGATAGTGGACACAATTGGTAGGTAAGTATAAAATATTAATAGTTTATTAATGATCTAATATGATATGTTAAATAGTGGTACCAGTGATTCACAGGGCCCTTGTGGTATCATGGTATACACTAAATATATAAATACAGTGGCCCCGACATACGATCATTTCAACATACGATGGTCTCTCAGAGGCAGCACCAACATACGATGCTTTTGTATGTCGGGGCCATCGCATAAACGGCTATTCGGCAGCGCAGACTGCTTCAGCTGCCACCGGATAGCCGTTTACGGTGCCCCGTGTGGTCCGCTGACGATCACTTACCTGTCCTCGGGGCTCCGGCGCGTCCTCTTCGGGATCCCCTGCATCGTCGGCGCTCTCCATCGTCGTCATCACGTCGTTGCGCACGCCGTTCCATCATCCAATGGGAGCGGCGTGCGTAACAACATGATGGCGGCGATGGAGCACGCGGATGTCGGGGAAGCAGAGGCCTTGCCGGAGCGTCGGGGACACCTCGGGGACGCGGTGACAGCGATGGACGGCGACATCCCGGGCAGCGGTGACGGTCCGGAGCCGCGGGGACAGGTGAGTACAACTTCCTCTAACAGCGGTCTTCAACCTGCGGACCTCCAGATGTTGCAAAACTACAACACCCAGCATGCCCGGACAGCCAACGGCTGTCCGGGCATGCTGGGTGTTGTAGTTTTGCAACATCTGGAGGTCCGCAGGTTGTAGACCACTGTCCTATACTTTACATTGCACGGATCCCTCAACATGCGATGGTTTCAACAAACGATGGTCCATTTGGAACGGATTACCATCATATGTTGAGGAATCACTGTACAATAATTCAGTAAAAAGATGTGACCATCACTAAAATACCAAATATAAAAACAGGATGCAACAAAGTAAAAATAGTATTAATATTAGGTCCTCCCTGGGTAGTGTTGAGCTGCCTAAAACTCAGAAATGTTCATATAGTCCGCAGCAATGATCCAAAATCCCAATACAGGCAGGTAAGATAGTATTGGAGGCTTTATAACTGATATAACCCGTGGTAACAGTCTGCTTGTCCTTAATTATGTAATAGCAGATAATGCCTGATGAGGGCTACTGTGTTCACGTCATTCAGTAGGGATTAAACGGTATATCATCGGCATGAATAGAACCGATACAGTGATACAGTCTCTAGAGCGGTAGCATAGAGCTGATATAATGTTGCAGCCTATAGAACAATAACGCACACCCAGCGCTTGTGTAATAGTGATCAACGATACTTTGTATCTCACCACTCTGCGATGAATACAGCGGGGATCGCCTCTAGATGTCAGCAATCTTCCAGGTAATACAATACAATATTGCTGCTGAAGAAAAAACGGAGATAGTTTTGAAACGCGTCCAGCACCCCTGTAAAGGACATTGTGACCACCTTAATACCATCTTTTTCCCTGTTACCACGCTGTCTTAAACAGAGGCCTATACCCGCTACCCAGCGTGTCACACGCGCACCTCACTGCCACGAGGACGCCCCCGGCATCTGCACTTACCCAGCCATTGAAGCGCTGCAGGACCGTGATTGAAGACCCACCGCTGCCTGATGCTGCAGGACCGCGACCGGAGGCCCATCGCCACCTAACACTGCCACTTTGGGAGACGGCCGAATCTCCGGCAGTGTCATCTCGCTGTATTCATCGCAGCAGCTCCGAAGTGGTGAGATACAAAGTATCGTTGATCACTAGTGTTGAGCAGCATAGGCCATATTCGAATTTGCGAATATTCGCGAATATATGGACGAATATTCGTCATATATTCGCGAATATTCAATATTCGTAATATTCACGTTTTATTTTCGCGTATGCGAATATTCGCGTATGCGAAAAGTAGCATATACAAAAATTAGCATAAGCAAAAATTTGCATATGATAAAATTAGCATATGCAGATTTTCGCATATGCGAAAATTCGCACACCAGTCTCACACAGTAGTATTAGAGCCTTCTTTACACCACACAAGCTGGAAGCAGAGAGGGGTGATCACTGTGATGTGTACTGTGAAAAAACAAACAAAAAAAAACGAATATTCGTAATTACGAATATATAGCGCTATATTCACGAATATTCGCGAATATTCGCGAATATGCGATATTCGCAAATAAAATTTGCATTGCGAATATTCGCGAGCAACACTATTGATCACTATTACACAAGCGCTGGGTGTGCGTTATTGTTCTATAGGCTGCAACATTATATCAGCTCTATGCTACCGCTCTAGAGACTGTATCACTGTATCGGTTCTATTCATGCCGATGATATACCGTTTAATCCCTACTGAATGACGTGAACACAGTAGACCTCATCAGGCATTATCTGCTATTACATAATTAAATGTAATGTTGAAACCATTGTATGTTGAGACCAGAATTCTATGGAAACCTGGTAATTGGTTCTAAAGGCACCAAAATGTCACCCAAAAATAGGAAAAAGTGAGGATTAAAGATAAATAAGTAGATAACTAATATAGATAAAGCAAATCCTTACATATAAAAGTAAGAAAGATCTGCTGGAAGCTGTAAAACACTGTCTATGTCAGTGTTTCCCAAGCAGGGATCCTCCAGCTGTTGTAAAATTACAACTCCAAGCATGCCCGGACTGCCAAAGGCTGTCCAGGCATGCTGGAAGTTGTAGTTTTGCAACAGCTGGGGGGCACCCTGCTTGGGAAACACTGGTCTATGTAGGACACTGGTCTATGACAGGAGCTTCTTCAGGGTCCTGTACAGAACACGCAATGTCCTAAAAAAGTAACATGGAGCCTCCCCCACCTGGTGTCCAAAGGAGCAGCTAACCATGGTACAGGTAAAGAGTACAGAACATGTAATACCTCCCTGTACTGTAGCTGGCGCTACTAGACATCAGTCAGTGCATATGCTTCAGTAATACAGGTAAAGAGTACAGAACATGTAATACCTCCCTGTACTGTAGGGGGCGCTACCAGACACCAGTCAGTACATGCACTTCTATAATACAGGTAAAGAGTACAGAACACGTAATACCTCCCTGTACTGTAGGGGGCTCTACCAGACACCAGTCAGTGCATACACTTCAGTAATACAGGTAAAGAGTAGTACAGAACATGTTGCACCTCCCTGTACTGTAGGGGGCGCTACTAGACACCAGTCAGTGCATGCACTTCAGTAATACAGGTAAAGAGTACAGAACACGTAATACCTCCCTGTACTGTAGGGGGCGCTACCAGACACCAAGCAGTGCATACACTTCAGTAATACAGGTAAAGAGTAGTACAGAACATGTTGTACCTCCCTATACTGTAGGGGGCGCTACCAGACACCAGTCAGTGCATGCACTTCAGTAATACAGGTAAAGAGTACAGAACACGTAATACCTCCCTGTACTGTAGGGGGCGCTACCAGACACCAAGCAGTGCATACACTTCAGTAATACAGGTAAAGAGTAGTACAGAACATGTTGTACCTCCCTATACTGTAGGGGGTGCTACCAGACACCAGTCAGTGCATGCACTTCAGTAATACAGGTAAAGAGTAGTACAGAACATGTAATACCTCCCTGTACTGTAGGGGGCGCTACCAGACACCAGTCAGTGCATACACTTCAGTAATACAGGTGTTTTACCAGTGAATGCCCATTCTGAATGGTCAACTCTTCCGGTCATTGACACGTTTCACTGATCTGGACTGTCCGTAGCATTGTATGTTGAGTCTGGTTTCAACTTACAATGGTACATAAAAGACCATTGTATGTTGAAACTATTGTATGTTGAGGCCATTGTAAGTTGAGGGATCACTGTATACTTTTACAATGCAGATTTATATTTGTGTTATTATTTATATTTATTTTCAGCATCTATATTTTCACATTTCAGTTGTCAATTGATATCGTATCGATGCATACAATTTCTAACCTAAAAAAAAAAGCGAAAGCAGTTTTGCAAATAGTCTGGATGAATAATCTCCTAGCATTTTGCATATACAGCTCCAATGCGGACCAATGTGTGACCTGATCCTGCAGTCAAGTGTTACTACAGGAAAAGAGGAGAATTGATTTAAGTGTAAAAGATTTATACACAAAACAGATGGTGGGGTTTGTTAATTAATTAATTAAATGTGTTTGTTTATTAATTTGTGTAAAAGATTTATACACAAAATGGGAGATTTATCAAAACATGTCTAGAGGAAGAGTGGTGGAGTTGCCCATAGCAACCAATCAGATTGCTTCTTTCATTTTTAAAGAGGCCTGGGAAAAATGAAAGAAGCAATCTGATTGGTTGTTATGGAAAACTGCCCCACTCTTCCTTTAGACATGTTTGATAAATCTCCCCAAAATGCTTCGAGATTTTATTGTTTGTTAGTTAATTAAAGGAGTAGTCCAGTGGTGACTCAGTGGTTTACAACTTATCCCCTATCTTAAGGATAGGGGATAAGTTGCAGATCGCGGGAGGTCCGACCCCTGGGGCCCCCCGCGATCTCCTGTACGGAGCCCCGACAGCCCGCGGGAAGGGGGCATGTCGACCTCCGCACGAAGCGGCGGCCGACACGCCCCCTCAACACAACTCTATGGCAAAGCCGAAGCGCTGCCTTCGGCAATCTCCGGCTCTGCCATTGAGATGTATTGAGGGGGCGTGTCGGCCGCCGCCTCGTGCGGGGGTCGACACCTGCTATCTCGGCGGAGAGCCGGGGCCCCGTACAGAGAGATCGCGGGGGGCCCCAGCGGTCGGACCCCCCGCGATCTCAAACTCATCCCCTATCCTTAGCATAGGGGATACGTTTTTCACCACTGGACTACCCCTTTAATTGATTATTTAATTAATTAATTTATTCATTTGATTATTTATTTATTTGTGTTTAAGATTTACACACAAAACGCTTAGAGATTTTAGGGGTTGTTAATGAATTAAAGGGGTACTCTGCCGCAAACATCTTATCCCCTATCTAAAGGATAGGGGATAAGATGGTAGATCGCAGGGATCCTGCTGTGAGGGACCCCCGCGATCTCCGGCGCCGCACCCCATCACTTGGCGCACAGAGCGAACTCCGCTCCGGGCCCGATGACCGACGATACGGCCACACGCCCCCTCCATTCACTTCTGTGGGAGGAGGCGTGATGGCTATGACGTAGCCATCACGTCTCCTCCCATAGAAGTGAATGGAGGGGACGTGGCAGGACGTCATGCATGCGGAAGCTGCAAGCCTTCCTGAAGCCACCGCTGCCGGCATGGAGATCTCAGGGGTCCCCAGCGGCGGGACCCCCACGATCTAACATCTTATCCCCTATCCTTTGGATGGGGGATAAGATATTTGCAGCAGAGTACCACTTTAATGAGATTATTTATTTGTGTAAAAGTTTTATACACAAAGTGCATAGGGGGAGATTTATCAAAACCTGACCAGAGGAAAAGTTGCCGAGTTGCCCACAGCAACCAATCAGATCGCTGCTTTCATTTTTGAAAAGGCCTCTGAAAAATTAATGTGATCTGATTGGTTGCTATGGGCAACTCAGCAACTTTTCCTCTGGACAGGTTTTGATAAATCTCCCCCATAGAGATGTTAGGGTTTGGTAATTAATTAATTAATTAATTAATTAATTAAATAATTCGTTTGTTTGTTTATTTATTTGTGTAAAAGATTTATACACAAAACAGTAAGATATAAGGGTTTGTTCATTTATTAATAAACTAATTAGTAAGTTAGTTTAATTGTTTTATTTGTTTATTAGTGTAAAATATTTATACACAAAACAATTAAAGATTTTAGGGTTTGTTAATTAATTAATTAATAAATTGATATGTTTATTTATGTATGGAAAAGATGTATACACAAAATGCTTAGAGATTTAAGGGTTTGCAAATTAATTAATTTGTTTATTTTTATATTTGTTTTTGTAAAAATTTTACACACAAAACAGTTAGAGATTTTAGGGTTTGGTATTTAATTAATTTATTAATTAACTAGTTTGTTTATTTATTTATGTGTGGAAAAGATTTATACACAAAACGGTAAGAGATATAAGGGTTTGTTAATTTATTAATTTACTAATTAGTTAATTTGTTTATTTATTTTATTTTTCTATATTAGATGCATTGGAGAAATGCAAATGTCTAAAAAAAAAAGATTTACATTCATATTTACATTTATTTTTCAAGATATAAATTTCCTTGACGTATAAATTGTGTATCTTCCTACTCCTAGTTCTTACATGTCTTTGTTCGTAAATCGCATCCTTTAGTGTCACCATTTCTAAAGTCATTTATTTGTCACTTTGATACTTTTTCATCTTTGTCATCTTTTCTGAATAGAAAATAGACTTTAATTCAATATTAGTGTTGCTCGCGAATATTCGCAATTCGAATTTTATTCTCGAATATCGCACATTCGCGAATACGCGAATATTCGCGAATATAGCACTATATATTCGCAATTACGAATATTCGTTTTTTTCCGCTTATGCAAATTTTAGCATATGCTCATTTTCACATATGCTAATTTTCTTATATGCAAATTTTTCCTGCGTCAATTTTTCTTATATGCGAATTGTCTGGTATGACATTTTCGCATGTGCGCATTTTCGCATATTCTAATTTTCCGATATACGAATTTTCGGCTATGAAATTTGGCGTATATGCGCATTGTCACATGTGGTAAATTTTCTTATATGCGAATTATTTAATAGGCGCATTTTCTCGTATGTAAATTTTCGTATATGCGAATGTTCGCATATGCGAACATTTGCATGAATATTACGCGTATGCGAATGTAGCGAATATATGACGAATATTCGTCCATATATTTGCGAAATATCGCGAATTCGAATATGGCCTATGCCGCTCAACACTATTCAATATTCGAAATTATCCTCAAACAATCTACATTAGTGTCTTGTGCTGAAAACATCATAGTCCTTTTCTTCATCATCTACATCATGTCTTCCTTTCTTCTCCTCTTTCTCTTTCATTCTTTGCCTTCTCCTTTTCTTATATTAATATTTTCTTCTCGTTCTGTTTTCTTTTTTTCTCTTGTTATTATTTTGCCATAGCCCATAGTATAATAGGCAGAGAGCAGAGGGGTGCACATACTTATCATATATTATCATGTTTCTTTCAGAAAAATGAAGCTTTTCACTTTCCTTTGTTTAAGCCAAGTTCTGCTTTGTACACTGGTGTGTGGTGACCATGGAGGACCACATGACCATGACGACCAGGACCATGACGACCATGACGAGGCAAAGGCTTTGTCCCAAGTAGCTCAGTCCAATATCTGCTTTTGCTACAAGCTCCACCAACATCTGGCTGCTGCTTATCCCAATGACAATATCTTTTACTCCCCATTAAGTATTTCCATGGCCTTTTCTCTGCTCTCACTAGGCGCCAATGCCAATACCCTCAGTCAGATCCGTGAAGGATTTGGTTTCAACACGCCTTTGGTCTCTGAAGAAACTATCCACAAGGGCTTCAAGCAGCTTCTAAACTTCATTGACCAACCTGAACGTAACCTTAACCTGAACATCGCCAACGCTCTCTTCATTGATAACAAACAGAAACTTCTAGAAAAGTTCTTAGATGGTGCCAAGAAGTGGTATCATTCCGAAGCCATCTCCACTGATTTCCTTAAGACAGCAGAAGCCGTAAAACAGATCAATAGTTACGTGGAGAAGAAAACCAATGGGAAAATTGAAGATTTGTTGGACAATCTTGATCCGCTGACAGTTCTGGTTATTGTAAATACCATTCTCTTCAAGGGTAAGCAATCATTATATGCATGTCAATTTATTTTAAAGGGGTACTCCGCTGCTAGACATCTTTTCCCTTATCCAAAGGATAGGGGATAAGATGTCCGCTTTCGGGGGGCACTCTCCCGCAGCACCCGGCGTTCTAAAGAAATATTGGGTTCCTGCAGCAGTGGTCGTGACTAGAGATGAGTGAACTTACAGTAATTTGATTCGTCACGAGAAGTTCGTGGCAAATTGAATTACTGGAAGTTTGCTCATCTCTAGTTGTGACATCACACCATGCCCCCTCCATCATGTCTATGGCAGGGGGCGTGTCGGCTGACATGCCCCTTCCCATAGACATGAATGGAGGGGGCATGGTGTGACATCGTGAGGGGCATGGCCATAATGTCCCGATCATGGCCTCTGGCACCAAGCGTTCTGAACAAAAGGTTCAGAATGCTGGAGCACCGGAGTACCCCTTTAAAAAGGAAGTATATCTCATGGAAACATCTCATGTGACTATTATGGGACCCTCCATCTCCCACTGGAGTGTGAACCTACATAGGTGTCGATAGGAACCTGAAGGTAAGGGCACTGACTGAAGTGTCACACTGTCCTGATGCCTCATGAGATATATGAAGGTGGAGGGAGGGATCATTTCTAGTAAAGGTAGGTGTGGTGGCATGAACTAGCACCAAGAACAGGGGCCTCTTTCTTTTTGTTATTGGGCTTTCTAAATCTCACCAAACAGGTCAGTAACAGTCTAATTCTTGGCCCCTTTACAGGGCTTTCCACTGTTGTATTGATGTATTCCCTTTGTTTTTTTTAGCAGGCACAGCACCATACATTTGGTTGTGGCCTTGTCTGGTACTGCAGCTCACATCATCTTAGTCCAATTCTAGGGAAAGGGACTGAGGTGCAGTACACAACTAAATGCATGGTGTGGTGTCTGGTAAACAATGAAGGGGACATAAAACTCTCTGGATTGAAGGTGCAACTTTCATTTAACCCATTGTGTGGAGATTTGGTCATCAGATCCCCTCATTTCTGTAAGACTCACCGCAGTCGACTGAAACTCAGGAGGTAGTAGATCAGTAATACCACGGCGGTCTGGAGCAGGAGATTTAGTGGATCCGATGGACCTGTGTGGCCGATGATGCGGGCCGTGCCAGGGAGCGGAGTCTAAGGGGCCACTGGTTTTCACCAGAGCCCGCCGCACAGCGGGATGGACTTGTTGCGGCATGCGGCACCCACGTCGCTACCCTTGGCACAACTCAAGCACACAGGTGGCTGAGGTGAAGCGTGGCACAAAAGGAAATAGACAGGACGTAGTGAGGCTAGCAAGAGGTCTTGGCAGGCGGCACAGGAGCGTAGTCAGTAGGGTAAGAGAAGGTATATAGGCAGGCGGCTAGGAACACAGTCAGGTCAATAAATGCAAGGTCTGGTACACGGCAAGGAACACAAAAATACTGCTTTTTATAAGGCGCTAGGGCAAACAAAGATAAAGCAAGAGCAATAGGGAAGAGCTGGAACTTATAACAGAGGTACAGGTGTGTAACTAATTACGAGCGCACTGGCCCTTTAAATTTCAAAGCTCTGGCATGCACACGCCCAGAGCTGAGGAACAGAGACTGGGGAAAGAGGTGAGAGACAGGCTTGGACTCGCATGCGGAAGCATCCCGCGATACGAATCCCAACCCTGCCGGTGGCAGTCATGCACGGGGAGGTGCGCTCACGGCCGGTATGTCCAGCTGGAACGCAGTGCATAACAATTTCTAAGATACTGAGGGTCTATCTATAGAACTTTTACTTTTTAGAAAACAGTAAATTTAATAGATATGAAGTACCAAGGGAATTACTGGTTACATTTCTTTTAGGATCATGGGAACATCCTTTCAATGTCAATCGTACCAGAGAAGAAGACTTCCAAGTGGATAAAAATACTGTGGTGAAGGTTCCGATGATGACCAATCACGGAGAATATCTAGTGGCCTTCATGCCTGAAATTGGATGTACAATAGTCGATGTTCCCTATAAAGGAAACACCTCTGCATTTTTTATCTTGCCCCAGGAAGGAAAATTACATGATGTTGAGAAAGCTCTTCAAAATGTGTCACTAGAGACCTGGTGCAAAGAAATGAGACCAATGTAAGAAAATAATTATACACAATGTTATATACATTACATTACTTATCCTGTACGGATCCTGAGTTACATCCTGTATTATACTCCAGAGCTGTACTCACTATTCTGCTGGTGAGATCACTGTGTACATACATTACATTACTTATCCTGTACTGATCCTGAGTTATATCCTGTATTATACTCCAGAGCTGTACTCACTAATCTGCTGCTGAGGTCACTGTGTACATACATTACATTACTTATCCTGTACTGACCCTGATTTATATCCTGTATTATACTCCAGATCTGTACTCACTGTTCTGCTGGTGAGGTCACTGTGTACATACATTACATTACTTATCCTGTACTGATCCTGAGTAATATCCTGTATTATACTCCAGAGCTGTACTCACTATTCTGCTGGTGGGGTCACTGTGTCCATACATTACATTACTTATCCTGTACTGATCCTGAGTTATATCCTGTATTATACTCCAGAGTTGTACTCACTATTCTGCTGGTAGGGTCACTGTGTACATACATTACATTACTTATCCTGTACTGATCCTGAGTTATATCCTGTATTATACTGCAGAGCTGCACTCACTATTCTGCTGGTTGTGTCACTGTGTACATACATTACGTTACTTATCCTGTACTGACCCTGATTTATATCCTGTATTATACTCCAGATCTGTACTCACTGTTCTGCTGGTGAGGTCACTGTGTACATACATTACATTACTTATCCTGTACTGATCCTGAGTAATATCCTGTATTATACTCCAGAGCTGTACTCACTATTCTGCTTTTGAGGTCACTGTGTACATACATTACATTACTTATCCTGTACTGATCCTGAGTTATATCCTGTATTATACTCCAGAGCTGTACTCACTATTCTGCTGGTGGGGTCACTGTGTACATACATTACATTACTTATCCTGTACTGATCCTGAGTTATATCCTGTATTATACTCCAGAGCTGTACTCACTATTCTGCTGGTGGGGTCACTGTGTACATACATTACATTACTTATCCTGTACTGATCCTGAGTTATATCCTGTATTATACCCCCAGAGTCAGTGGAATATATCAGCATTGGTTAGGATCACGTTGAGTGTATATCTGTCATGGTGGTCATGGCTCCATCAGGAGCAGAAGACATTACACCAGTGTGCACAGACCCCTATGGAGAGACATTCATAGATTATAATAATACATTATTTTTCTCTACACAGGGACATTATTCTTTCGATACCAAAATTTAAAATTTCGGCTGAACTTGATCTTGTGAAGGAGTTACAGAGCATAGGTATCACAGAGGTGTTCTCTGAAAATGCCGACCTCTCAGGGATCACGGGGGCGCACAATCTGAAAGTGACGAAGGTAAATTTTATTATTTTTATTTTGAGCAATGAATGATCTGAGTGAAGAACTGAGTAGAGTCACATGACTGAGAGCAGAGGTCAACACACTGTGGCCCCGCTCACTAAGCATAGGCAGTCGGGAGCCTCCTTAAAACCAGCTGTGAGCGGAGATGCCACTGTCATTTGCTGTAATGTCTTATGTGTTCTGTCCTCCATCTTTGTAGGCTCTGCATAAAGCCGTGATCGAGGTGGATGAGAAGGGAACAGAAGCCGCTGGGGCCACAGCCATTGGGATCACAAAGCTGAGTCTCCCCCCACATATTAAAGTGAACGGGCCATTTATATTGACCATTATAAACAAAGACGCCAATACTATGCTCTTCACTGGAAGGATTATCAACCCCAAGAAATAAACTGAAGTCACGCACAATAAAGTGCCGCCATCTATTTTCTGCCTTCTTGTCTTTATTACATAGATATTTAAATCCCTTTTTAGGGTAGGGTATCACGTGTGATCCTCCCCTTAAAGGACGTACTCCGCCACTAGATATCTTATCCCCTAGCCAAAGGATAGGGGATAAGATGTCTGATCACAGGGATCCCGCCGATGGGGACCCTTGCGATCACCCTGATGTACCTGGCGTGCCGGAGGCTCGTGACATCACGGCCACACACCCTCAATGCAAGTCTATGGGAGGGGACATGAAAGCCGTCATGCTCCCTCCCATAGACTTGCATTGAGGGGGCGTGGCCGTGATGTCACGAGCATCTGACGCAGAGCAAAGTTTGCTCAGTGTGACGGGTGTATGGGGTGCAGCAGCCAAGATCGTGGTGGTCTTCAGCGGCTGGACCTCCGTGATCAGACATTTTATCCCCTATTCTTTGGATAGAGGGTAAGATTTCTGGGGGTGGAGTGACCCTTTGTGACATAACTTACACTTACAGAAATTACAATATTCATTTAAATGACTGAGTCATCCATTAAAATTTATGGAAAGGGCACTAACCCAAGGACCCCCAGCACTGGGGAGGTATTTTCTCCAGAGAACACATAGCTTGACACATCATACATCTTCAAAAGTCAACAACCTATATCAACAATTACATCACCGAAGAATCAGGCTATGTGGAATCTTATTAGTGGTTTTGAACTCCACATTCAATCATTTTGGTTCAAGAGTATCTAGCTGTTAAATCCATTTTAGTTCTCGTTTTTTAGTTCTCGTTTAAAAAATTTTTTTATTGTTCTCTTGTTTGTTGAAATTTCTGTGCACTCTGGTTTTTCCTGGTATTGATGCAAAAAGCCCCTGACCATGGTTTACCTGCCTGAGCCACTTCAATTGTTTTCTATTTTGATGGTTGTGCTTCTCTTCTGGGAATATAAAGATAGATAGATAGGAAATAGAAAGAGAGATATGAGATAAATAAATAAATAAATAGATAGATATGAGATGGATAGATAGATATGAGATAAATAAATAAATAAATAGATAGATATGAGATAAATAAATAGATAAGATATAGATAGATAGATAGATATGAGAGAGATAGATAGATAGATATGAGATAGATAGATATGAGATAGATAGATATATAGATAGATAGATAGATAGATAGATATGAGATAGATAGAGAAATAGATAGGTAGATATGAGATATTTAGATAGATAGATAGATATGAGAGAGATAGATATGAGATAGATAGAGAAATAGATAGGTAGATATGAGATATTTAGATAGATAGATATGAGAGAGATATATATGAGATAGATAGATAGATATGAGATAGATGGATAGATAGATGTTAGATAGATAGATATGAGATAGATGGATAGATATGCAATAGATATGAGATAGATGGATAGATAATAGAAAGATGAATATGAGATAAATATATATGAGCTCAATGGTATAGCTGAGCTGCAATATTTGACACAATCTATGGCCAGACGGGGTGATGTTTCATGTTTTTTTAACCTTAGACAATGCCTTAACCTCTTAAGGACTCTTAAGGATGAAGGGCGCCCAGTCCCCGTGCTCCCAGTCCCCGTCTATAATGTGGGTCAGTTCCGGCAGCTAATGAAAGCCGGGACCCTGGGCTAATAGCGTGCAGCACCGATCGTTGTGCTGCGCGCTTTTGACCCTTTAGGTGCAGCTAAAATTTGAATTTATTTGCATTTTTTGATTACCAATTCTGGTGACCATCGAGCTGGCGGTCCTCCGCCAGGCGAGATACCACCTGTTCCAGCCCCTGCCTCTCAGCGCCCTCCTGACTGTGAAAGTGTGAATGTTTCATTTAATCAGTTATGGTTCATTGTTATCACTCCAAGCTGTTTCATTGGATTCTTGTGATAATTCCACAGGTAATATGACGTCGACGACCATAGGGCCTCAGTCTTCAAAAGATTACATTGATTTTTTTAAATTTGAATTTAAGATTTATATTAGATTCCCAAGTTTAATGTCCCGGCGTTTACTTTGAACTAATACTGTATGACCACAAAACCCAATCTAACAAGGAGTCACATGGCAGCACAATGACAGAGCCTAGAGGTGGCAGCAGCATGAGGAGACCATAATCTGGCAGAATGACACAGCCTGGAATTAGCGGCAGCAATAGGAGACCATATAGTGGCTGAATGACACAGCCTGGAGTTGAAAGCAGCATGAGGAGACCATAGGGCCTCACAATCCCTAAGATTCAAAGATTCATTTTCAAATTTAAATTGAAGATTTATGGTAGCTAGTGCTACCATAGAAATGTTCAGGTAATGTCCCAGCAGCATGAGGAGACCATAGGGCCTCACAATCCCTAAGATTCAAAGATTCATTTTCAAATTTAAATTGAAGATTTATGGTAGCTACTGCTACCATAGAAATGTTCAGGTAATGTCCCAGCAGCGTGAGGAGACCATAGGGCCTCACAATCCTTAAGCTTAAGGGTACATTCACACATACATGATACTGCGCAGATTTGATGCACAGGATTTGTAACTGCCAATTAGAAGCTGTGCTCAGTCATTCAGTTTACATTGAAATCCGCTGCAGAAAATCCTGTTCATCAAATCCTGCACATCAAATCTGCGTACATGTGAACGTACCCTATAAGATGAATTTTCAAATTTAAATTGAAGACTTATGGTAGCTAGTGCTACCATAACAATGTTTAGGTAATGTCCCAGCAGCATGAGGAGACCATAGGGCCTCACAATCCCTAAGATAAAAAGATGAATTTTCAAATTTAAATTGAAGGTTTATGGTAGCTAGTGCTACCATAAAAATGTTTAGGTAATGTCCCAGCAGCATAAGGAGACCGTAGGGCCTCACAATACCTGGAAAAAAAAGATGAATTTTCTAATTTAAATTGAAGATTTATGGTAGCCAGTGCTACCATAAAAATGTTTAGGTAATGTCCCAGCAGCATGAGGAGACCCTATAGTGGCTGAATGATACAGCCTGGAGTTGGCGGCAGCATTAGTAGACCATATAGTGGCTGAATGACACAGGCTGGAGGTGGTGGAAGCAAAAAGAGAACATATGGTGGCAGAATTAGACAGCCTGGAGGTGGCAGCAGCAGCATCAGGAGTTCTGACAGTGACCCGGTGACAGAGTGGTGTGCTGGGTGGCAATACCAGTACCCGGTGACGAAGGTGGGTGAAAAGAGGTCAGATGCAGAGGAATGTTTGTAACTGGGGAGCAGCACCTTAAATCTGTTTGGCACTATCCATATTTGTGAAGTGTTGGTGTGGCACCATGGTCAATCTACTCTGATGCATCAGGCATTGGTGGGTGGAAAACCTAGCTGATCCATGCCTGATTCATCTTCACAAAGGTCAATCTCTCCACATTTTTCGCAGAAGGACGAGTTCTTCTTGGGGTGACTATGGCCCCCGCTGCACTAATCACCCACTCTGCTAACTCATAGACTACCAAAAAGGCAGCCCAAAAAAAAACCTTTATTTCCCATATATCAAAAAAGTGAGATTAAAAGTGCAATCTTTATTGTATTAGGTTCGCACTTAATGGTGTTTTAAAATATAAAGCACCATGTCGTCCTACTTGTTTGATTGTATATATACATAAATGGACCATCCGGTCTAATGATTTGAATGCACACTGAAGCGGGTGCATTCAAATCATTAGACCGGATGGTCCATTTATGTATATATACAATCAAACAAGTAGGACGACATGGTGCTTTATATTTTAAAACACCATTAAGTGCGAACTTAATACAATAAAGATTGCACTTTTAATCTCACTTTTTTGATATATGGGAAATAAAGGTTTTTTTTTGGGCTGCCTTTTTGGTAGTCTATGAGTTAGTGGTCAAATTCCACCCTCCATATATTGGTCTCAACTAGATATGTTAATCACCCACTCTGATGGCACATTACTGGCTGGGCAGGACAGCTTTTCTAGGACAAACTCTGCTGGTTGCGGATCTTCAAGGTGTGTTGGCATGGGCATGTCAAGGTATGCCACCACCAGCTGGTTCAGGTCCTGCTCCAGGTCTACCTGCTGCTGATGAGTTGCTTCACTATGCCGGTGAAGAAAGGTACTCATCAGCAACTGTAGACGCAGGCTGCTAATGATGGAGCTGGTACTGCTCCTGCCACCCCTCCACAGAAGCCATGGCAGTGAAAGGTGAGCGGAGAGGGCCTCCCCCCCCCCCCCCCGAGTCAGACCTGCGAGAGGACTGACAATGGCGCCCATAGGCATTGGCCAACTGACTACATAGGATGTCTCTTTAGTAGTTTGTCCTGGTTGTAAAAAAAGGCCCCCATTTTGTGCCAGAAGCGAGAGTCCAATAAGGTGTAGAGCCAGAAGTCATCCTGCTGCCGAATGGTGACAATTCGGCGGTCACTACACAAGCAACTGAGCATGCATCATGTAATTTGTGCCAGTGACTCAAGGGACTACCTACCTTGATCTCCACTGCATACTGCCACGGTGTATCTGGGTCCTCTGTCTCGCCTTCCTCATAACCCTCTAGCTCCTCTGGCTGCACCTACTCCTCCTCTCCTGTCAGATGACTAGAAAAACCACCCATCTCGCGAAACATAAACTGTGCCCCTCCACTTCCTCCTCCAGTTCAGCCCCCACAGGGCTCATGTGGCCATGAGAGGTAGGCGCCACGTCTCCATTGCCCTGACTAGCCATTGTTTCCAACATGTGTTGTAGGAAATTAACCAGTGGAATGATGTCGTTCATCCCGTAATCCTGGCGACTGACTAATAATGTGGATTCCTCAAAGGGCCTGAGCACACGGCAGGTGTCATGTATGAGCTGCCACTGATTGACATTGAAGTTACACAGGGGAGTCCCCCTATCCGCTTGGATCATCAAGAAATTGGTGATGTCTTTTCTCTGTTTGTATAGTCGGTCCAACATATGGAGGGTGGAATGCCAATGTGTGGCAACGTCGCAAATCAGACTATGTTAGGGGATACCTTTCTGACGCTGCAGCTCAAGGAGGGTGTGCTTTGCGGTGTACAAGTGGCTGAAGTACATGCAAAGTTTCCTTCCCACTGTTAGAATATCTTGCAAATGGGGGAACACTTCAGGAACCGCTTGATAACCAGATTGAACACGTGTGCCATGCAGGGTGCATGGCTCAGCCTCCCTTGTCGCAGCACAGACAAGATGTTCTTTCCGTTGTCAGTCACCATGGTTCCCATTTCCAGTTTTTGTTGAGTAAGCCATGCTCTAATTTCCTTATGAATGACTTTTAGCAGTTCCTCCTCTGTGTGACTCCGTTCGCCAAGGCAAACCATGTGAAGAACAGTGTGACACCGCCGTGCCATACACACATGGTATGCTAAGACTTGTCTTTGTAGTGGAGGAGGACACGGTGGAGGATGAGGAGGTGGAGTCGCACACTGTTACAGGACCAACGGCCTGAGAGCGTGGAGGAGGAAGCGACATGATCTGTCCAAGTTGGTGTTGTGACTGTGCAGGAACCACATTCACCGTGTGGGCCGTAAAGGACATGTATTGTCCCTTACCATAGTTACAGCTCCACACGTCGGCGGAGCCGTGTACTTTGGTACATACTGACAGGCTCAAGGACTGGCCCATCTTCTTTTCCACAAAATTGTGCAGGGCTGGTACTGCCTTCTTCGCAAAGAAATGACGGCTTGGTACTCTCCACCTCAGCTTTTGCCTGGCCAGTCACAGTATCAAGGTCCATGACAGATTAAAATGTACGAAATAGTACACTACTTAGATGTAGGTATGTGGTATGCACTTATGAGGGCAGAAAAATGCGCTACAGTATGCTTAAAAAAGTATTTGAGTACAACACCAGCCGGCGAGTACTTTTGCCTGTCCTTTCCTAGGCCTTTGACAGATTAAAAGGTACAAAATTGTACACTACTTAGATGTAGGTATGTGGTATGCACTTATGAGGGCAGAAACATTTGAAACAGTGTGCTTAAAGTAGTAGTGGAGTAAAATACCAGCCGGTGATTACTTTTGCTTGGACTTTCACAGTATCTAGGCCCTTGACAGATTAACAGGTACAAAATTGTACACTACTTAGATGTAGGTATGTGGTATGCACTTATGAGGGCAGAAAAATGCATACAGTATGCTTAAAAAGTATTTAAGTACAACACCAGTCGGTGAGTACTTTTGCCTGGCCTTTTAGAGTATCTAGGCCTTTGACAGATTAAAAGGTACAAAATAGTACACTACTTAGATGTAGGTATGTGGTATGCACTTATGAAGGCAGAAAAATGCGCTACAGTATGCTTAAAGAAGTAGTGGAGGAAAATGAGGAATTTCTGGGGTGGTACGGTTTTTATAGGCCACAATACATTACACTATTGTATTCAGAAGGTGCACAGCACATCAGTTTATATTCAGAGAGCCTGAAGTCGGGAATTTGCTGCGGCCTGGGATTGGCTGAGTGCAGTATGACTCGCCGACCACCGGCAACCAGGAAGAGGATTGCGGCGGAGGCCGTACCCGGATACTGGAGGCACCGGGGGAGCGAAGGAAGGTATGTACCTGTTTATTTTTTTTACTGCCGGGAGTATGGATGATAATTTTCCAATTCCGGAGTTCACCTTTAAAGTCAGAGGGTACAGTGTGTGATAGTAGTATATTTAGAGGGCGCAGTGTGTGATAGTATTATATTCAAGGGGTATAGTGTGTGGTAGTATTATATTCAGAGGGCACTGTGTGTCAAAATTATATTCAGAGGGTGTGTGCCAGTATTATATTCAAAGAATATGGTGGTTGGCAGTATTATAATAATTATTGTTTTCATAGAGGATCAGAATGCGCTGACATGGTGAGGAGCCAATGCCATCTGGGCATCATGGGCATCAAGTTTTGCAGAGAAAAGAATTAGCTGGAACAAGTCTTGGTGGTATGTACTAGCTGAATTAGATAAGGAAAGACTGGAGAGAAGACATCACCTGTAGTCACTGATATCATGGTGTCTTCTCACTATAAAGAAGACATAACCTGTAGTCACTGATATAATTGTGTATTCTCCTAACTATAGAGAAGACGTCACCTATAGTAACTGATATCATTGTGTATTCTCCTCACTATGGAGAAGATGTCACCTGTAGTCACTGATATAACTGTGTATTCTCCTTACTATAGAGAATACTTCACCTGTAGTCACTGATATCATTGTGTATTCTCCTCACTATTGAGAAGAAATCACCTGTAATCACTGATATAAATGTCTATTCTCCTCACTATAGAGAAGACGTCACCTGTAGTCACTGATATCATTGTGTATTCTCCTCACTATAGAGAAGAAATCACCTGTAATCACTGATATCATTGTGTATTTGTTACGCCTAGCGCTCCGGGTCCCCGCTCCTCCCTGGAGCGCGTACGGCGTCTCTCTCTCCGCAGCGCCCCGGTCGGTCCCGCTGACCGGGAGCGCTGCCCTGTCCTGGCCGTTGGGGATGCGATTCGCACAGCGGGACGCGCCCGCTCGCGAATCGCATCCCAGGTCACTTACCCGTTCCCGTCTCCTGCTGTCATGTGCTGGCGCGCGCGGCTCCGCTCTCTAGGGCGCGCGCGCGCCAGCTCCCTGAGATTTAAAGGGCCAGTGCACCAATGATTGGTGCCTGGCCCAATTAGCTTAATTGGCTCCCACCTGGTCCCTGACTATATCTATCCTCCTCCCTTGCACTTCCTTGCCGGATCTTGTTGCACTTGTGCCTAGAGAAAGCGTTTTGTGTGTTTAAAGCCTGTGTACCAGAACTTCTGCTATCTCCCCTGACTACGAACCTTGCCGCCTGCCCCCGACCTTCTGCTACGTCCGACTCTGCTTCTGCCTACTCCTTTGTACCTCGCCTATCTTCAGCAGCCAGAGAGGTGAGCCGTTGCTAGTGGTTACGACCTGGTCACTACCGCCGCAGCAAGACCATCCCGCTTTGCGGCGGGCTCTGGTGAAAACCAGTAGTGTCTTAGAACCGGTCCACTAGCACGGTCCTCGCTATCCCTCTCTGGCACAGAGGATCCACCTCCTGCCAGCCGGCATCGTGACAGTAGATCCGGCCATGGATCCCGCTGAAGTTCCTCTGCCAGTTGTCGCTGACCTCCCTACGCTGGTCGCCCAGCAAGCTCGTCAGATCGCCCAACAAGATCACCAGCTGTCGTACTTGACCACCATGACACAGCAACTCCAGTCACAACTACAGCAGATTCAGTCTCAGCTACAGCAGCAACAACCATCTCCTCCGCCAGCTCCTGCACCTCCTCCGCAGCGAGTGGCCGCTCCTGGTCTACGCCTATCCTTGCCGGATAAATTTGATGGGGACTCTAAGTTTTGCCGTGGCTTTCTTTCCCAATGTTCTCTGCATCTGGAGATGATGTCGGACCTGTTTCCCACTGAAAGGTCTAAGGTGGCTTTCGTAGTCAGCCTTCTGTCTGGAAAAGCCCTGTCTTGGGCCACACCGCTCTGGGACCGCAATGACCCCGTCACTGCCTCCGTACACTCCTTCTTCTCGGAAATCCGAAGTGTCTTTGAGGAACCTGCCCGAGCCTCTTCTGCTGAGACTGCCCTGTTGAACCTGGTCCAGGGTAATTCTTCCGTTGGCGAGTATGCCGTACAATTCCGTACTCTTGCTTCAGAATTATCCTGGAACAATGAGGCCCTCTGCGCGACCTTCAAAAAAGGCCTATCCAGCAACATTAAAGATGTTCTGGCCGCACGAGAAATGCCTGCTAATCTTCATGAACTTATTCATCTAGCCACTCGCATTGACATGCGTTTTTCTGAGAGGCATCAAGAGCTCCGCCAGGAAAAAGACTTAGATCTCTGGACACCTCTCCCACAGTCTCCACTGCAATCTGCGCCTAGGCCTCCCGCGGAGGAGGCCATGCAAGTGGATCGGTCTCGCCTGACCCTGGAAGAGAGGAATCGCCGTAAGGAAGAGAATCTTTGCCTGTACTGTGCCAGTACTGAACATTTTTTGGTGGATTGCCCAATCCGTCCTCCACGTCTGGGAAACGCACGCTCGCACCCAGCTCTCGTGGGTGTGGCGTCTCTTGATGCTAAGTCGGCTTCTCCACGTCTCACGGTGCCTGTTCGGATTTCTGCTTCAGCCAGCTCTTCTCTCTCAGCCGTGGCCTGCCTGGACTCTGGAGCTTCTGGGAATTTTATTCGGGAGTCCTTAGTGAATAAATTCCGCATTCCGGTGACCCGTCTTGTCAAGCCACTCCACGTTTCCGCGGTCAACGGAGCCAAGTTGGATTGCACCATACGTTTCCGCACGGAGCCCCTTCTTATGAGCATCGGATCTCATCATGAGAGGATTGAACTTTTGGTCCTCCCCAATTGCACCTCGGAAATTCTCCTTGGACTTCCCTGGCTTCAACTTCATTCCCCTACCCTGGATTGGTCCACTGGGGAGATCAAGAGTTGGGGGTCCTCTTGTTCCAAGAACTGTCTAAAACCGGTTCCCAGTACTCCCTGCCGTGACCCTGTGGTTCCTCCTGTATCCGGTCCCCCTAAGGTCATTAAGGACTCTGCCTGCCACAGGAAATGCCCCTCCCCCCCTCCCAGTTCCATCAGGCAAGCTTCTGTGTCCCCTCATGGCCCTCGTCCTGGTGTCACACTGCCCCGTGCCAAGTCTCGCCCTCTGCCCTCCCTCCCCATCCCTACTCCTGCTGTTCCGCCTGCTGTTGAGGAATCCCTCCATCCTTTCCCGGTGTCCTCATCCCAGGGGAGGCAGTTACCAGACAAAGGGAAGGGGAGACCTAAGGGGGGGGTACTGTTACGCCTAGCGCTCCGGGTCCCCGCTCCTCCCTGGAGCGCGTACGGCGTCTCTCTCTCCGCAGCGCCCCGGTCGGTCCCGCTGACCGGGAGCGCTGCCCTGTCCTGGCCGTTGGGGATGCGATTCGCACAGCGGGACGCGCCCGCTCGCGAATCGCATCCCAGGTCACTTACCCGTTCCCGTCTCCTGCTGTCATGTGCTGGCGCGCGCGGCTCCGCTCTCTAGGGCGCGCGCGCGCCAGCTCCCTGAGATTTAAAGGGCCAGTGCACCAATGATTGGTGCCTGGCCCAATTAGCTTAATTGGCTCCCACCTGGTCCCTGACTATATCTATCCTCCTCCCTTGCACTTCCTTGCCGGATCTTGTTGCACTTGTGCCTAGAGAAAGCGTTTTGTGTGTTTAAAGCCTGTGTACCAGAACTTCTGCTATCTCCCCTGACTACGAACCTTGCCGCCTGCCCCCGACCTTCTGCTACGTCCGACTCTGCTTCTGCCTACTCCTTTGTACCTCGCCTATCTTCAGCAGCCAGAGAGGTGAGCCGTTGCTAGTGGTTACGACCTGGTCACTACCGCCGCAGCAAGACCATCCCGCTTTGCGGCGGGCTCTGGTGAAAACCAGTAGTGTCTTAGAACCGGTCCACTAGCACGGTCCTCGCTATCCCTCTCTGGCACAGAGGATCCACCTCCTGCCAGCCGGCATCGTGACAGTATTCTCCTCACTATTGAGAAGATGTCACCTGTAGTCACTCATATCATTGTGTATTCTCCACACTATAGAGAAGCCGTCACCTGTAGTAATTGATAGCATTGTGTATTCTGCTCATTATAGAGAATATGTCACCTGTAGTCACTGATATCATTGTGTATTCTCCTCACTATAGAGAAGACGTCACCTGTAGTCACTGATATCATTGTGTATTTTCCTCACTATAGAGAAGACGTCACATGTAGTCACTGATCTCATTGTGTATTCTCCTCACTATAGAGAAATTGACACCTGTAGTCACTGATATCATTATGTATCTCCTCACTATAGAGAAGACGTCACCTGTAGTCACTGATATCATTGTGTATTCTCCTCACTAAAGAGAAGACGTCACCTCTAGTCACTTATATCATTGTGTATTCTCCTCACTATAGAGAAGACATCCCATGTAGTCACTGATATCATTGTGTATTCTCCTCACTATAGAGAAGACATCACCTGTAATCACTGATATCATTGTCTATTATCCTCACTATAGGGAAGACGTCACCTGTAGTCACTGATATTATTGTGTATTCTCCTCAGTTTAGCAGTAATGATGGGTGAAACAACAACTCCCAGCATCCCCTCACCACATACTTAAGGTCATACTGGGGGCTTTAGTTTTCAATGGTAAAAACTTCTTTAGAACTTTCCCATTCTGTGGCTATTGGTATATTTGATTATTATTCTGATGTGTGAACATGGCCTAAAACAAGTCTGAAACAAGGTTAGGACTAGGCTCATTTACACACCTAGAGATGCTCTTAAAGTATTGTATAGTTCAGTGTTTCGCAACCAGGGTGCCTCCAGCTTTTGCAAAACTACTACTCCCAACATGCCCGGACAACTGTTGGCTGTCCGGGCATGCTGGGAGTTGTAGTTATGCAACAGCTGGAGGAACCCTGGTTGGGAAACACTGTTGTAGTTAGTATACAGACATACACTCCTAAATATTGTTTTTGCAAAACCAAGAAGGAAAAAAGTTTTGGAATTATGGAAATCACTGGATCGATATACAGGTTAATGATAACAAAATAATAATAATAAAACATTTTTTTAAAGAAAATATTCAAAACATCTCAATTTGAATTGAGTATGAGCACCACACACAGAAACACACACACGTATAATCCTTGGCATGCTACACATGAGATTAAAGGAGAACTCCAGCCAAAACTAAGTTATTCCTTAAGTAGCTGATCGTGGTGGTGCCAACCACTGGGAATGAGACCCCGGTTCTCAGTGAGGAGCAAGTGCCGTAGACGGCACACGCTCCATTCATTTAATCCTTGGCATGCTACACATGAGGTTAAAGGAGAACTCCAGCCAAAACTAAGTTATTCCCTAAGTAGCTGATCGTGGTGGTGCCAACCACTGGGAATGAGACCCCGGTTCTCAGTGAGGAGCGAGTGCCGTAGACGGCACACGCTCCATTAATTTCTATGGCTGGTCCGGGGAGATGCCCAAGTGCTGTACTGGAGTATCTTTGGCGCTCCCATGGAAACAAATGGTGCATGTGCTGTCTCACTGAGAGCCAGGATCCTGTTCGAGAAATTGCGTGGGGGGTCCCAGTGGTTGGAACCCCTGAGATCATCTTCTTTCTATGGATAGAGGATAAGTTAGTTTTTGCTGGAGTTCTCCTTTGATGGTTTCTGAGGCATGTTCAGCCACGCTGAATGCACTTTGGCATGCAAATGATCAGGATCCACGGTTGGCAGCTCCCTTTACAGTGGCTGACCAGTGGCATCCCAGATGTGCTCATTTTTAGAGTGGATAACGGAGTCTCCTCTGAGAAGGGAGCGCTCTCCCCTGTCATGTACGGGCACCTCTGCTCCATACATTCTCTATGTCCCAGACACTGTCCTCGGCTATCTTTGACAGTTCCCATAAAGATTGAATAGAATGGCGGTACACACATGACACCTACACTCCATTCTCAAGGGAAACCATTTAATTCTCAAGGGAGTCTTAGTCTTTGTTGTGGAGATTGGCAGGGTCCCAGCACCTATCCCAATTATCCTGAGGATGGGGGATAGTTTTTTATCTTGGAAAAACCCTTTAAAAGTAGGGCACCTGAGGGGCATACGCAGCGTATTTTATGCTGCGGATGTGCCGACGGCCGGGTATCTCCGTGTGTGTCCACTCGTAGCAGTGGATTTCTACAGTGGAACTGCTGTCGGCGCCCCACGTGACCCTGCCCTAATGTTGATTTTTTAAAATATATGCGGTAAGTATATTCATCTAATAATATACACTGATATCTTGAAGAGGGGTAAGATGTCCTTGGAAGGATATGAACCTAAGACCCAGCACTAACCACTGAGCCGAAACATTTTGCAACTTTCAAATATACTCTGGGGTAGATTTATCCAAACATGTGTAGAGGGAAAAAAAAGTGCAGTTGCCCATTGCAACCAATCAGATTGCTTTTTTCATTAAAAAAAAAAAGGGCCTTTTATTTATTAAAAAAGCAATCTGATTGGTTGCTATGAGCAACTGCTCTACTTTTCTATTTCACAGGTTTTAACCCCTTTCCTGCCCTAGGATGTATGCATACATCCCAGTTGTTAGCTAGTTAGCGCAACTGGATGTATGCATACGTCCTAGCAACATCCTGCTCAGTGCGAAGCACTGCAGGAAATCGCCGGCAGGACCCGGCTGTCAATCACAGCCGGGGTCCCGCCGCAACTGTCTAGACCCGGATCGCGACTGTCTCTGCAGCATTAAAATCATAGATGCCAACGAACAGTCCTGATCACGGAATCTATGGGGTTGACAGGGAAGGGGGCTCCCCCTGTTCACCAATGCCGATCCCGCGATGCGATCGCAGGATCCTGTTGGTTGCTAGCTGATGGCCTCCTGTCTGTCTAGTACAACAGCCTGTAAGGTCCAGCTATAGGTTGTGTATATATATATATATATATATATATATATATATATATATATAACCTACACTTGCTATCAAGAAAGATATAAACACAATATCATCAAATATCAAAAAACTTTATTATCAACCATATGCACAAATTTCCAAAAAGACTCAAAAAAGGACAGACACCCCTAACCCATAAAAAACACACACCCCAAAAAATGACATCAGGGTCCCTAACTGCTATACCATCAATAATTATAGAGCAATATGCGTAATACCGTTATATAATCATCTCCATATAAACACAATTAGCGGTAATGCTGATAACATATGAAGTACATCCTCAGAATATGATCATCATACTAGCATTACCTGCTCCAAGCATATTACCAGCGTCCATTTGGGGACCCTGTGCACCCTCGACGGACGTCGGTTCATAGGCTAACCCACTTCGTCATGAGCAAATATGTCAATGAATGTCAGTGTATACTGACGGTTATACTGCACGCCCTTGGTCCCCAACAGGTTAATATAAACAATAACACTTTAATTTATATTTAAACAAGAACACTTTAATTTATATAGAAACAATAACACTTTAATATATATATATATACTTTAATGCTACTCCATTTAATCCAGTGGTCACAGCTCCATCGCTCTTATGGTCGGTCTGGTCATCCCCCACCAAATACTGAAATTCAGATAGAGGATAAGTCTTGTGGGCAAACCTCTTTAACTTTTTAAGGCCACTTGACGTAGGGCCATGTGGAGTTCTATGTAAAACCACAACTTTGTATCAGTATGTGCTTTACCAAACGACTAACTCAGCTTTGCTACATCTGTACTTTGTGTGTGTGTGTGTGTGTGTGTGTGGGGGGGGGGGGTTATTTTGTATTTTGGGTGGGGTTGAAAGGTTTAAGCTGTCCAATCTTAGAACTGATCTGTTTCAGAATGAACACTTCTCAAATCTTGAATTTTTTTTTTGACAATTTGGATGTTTATTTGCTCCTCTGTGCGTGTTATGTTATCGTCTTTCCACATCTCATACTATATCTAGAACAATCAGCTCATTTGCTCTACGGTTAAGTCTTACATAGCAGAGATCAATGCGAAAGATACACAGATCACATAGAGCAGGATAGAGATGTAAGAAACATGACTCAACCCTCATTGTAAATTCAGTTTATTTACAAAATCCACAAACTTTCATCTGTTTGAAAAAGAAATCAAACACAAACATTGTAAATAGCGCAATAGAACTGATACACACGGCTCAAAAAAATAAAGGGAACACTAAGATAACACGTCCTAGATCTGAATGAATGAACTAATCGTATGAAATACTTTTCTCTTTACATAGTTTAATGTGCTGACAACAAAATCACACAAAAATTATCAATGGAAATCAAATGTATCAACCCATGGAGGTCTGAATATGGAGTCACCCTCAAGATCAAAGTGGAACATCACACTACAGACTGATCCAACTTTATGTAATGTCCCTAAAACAAGTCACAATGTAGTGTGTGTGGCCTCCACGTGCCCGTATGACCTCCCTACAACGCCTGGGCATGCTCCTGATGAGGTGGAGGATGGTCTCCTGAGGGATGTCCTCCCAGACCTGGACTAAAGCATCCGCCAACTCCTGGACAGTCTGTGGTGGATGAAGCGAGACGTCCCAGATGTGCTCAATCGGATTCAGGTCTGGGGAACGGGCGGCCAGTCCATATCATCAATGCCTTCCTCTTGCAGGAACTGCTGACAAACTCCAGCCACATGAGGTCTAGCATTGTCTTGCATTAGGAGGAACCCAGGGCCAACCGCACCAGCATATGGTCTCACAAGGGGTCTGAGGATCTCATCTCGGTACCTAATGGCAGTCAGGCTACCTCTGGCAAGCACATGGAGGGCTGTGCAGCCCCCCAAAGAAATGTCACCCCACACCATTACTGACCCACTGCCAAACCGGTCATGCTGGAGGATGTTGCAGGCAGCAGAACATTTTCCACAGTGTCTCCAGACTCTGTCACGTCTGTCACGTGCTCAGTGTGAACCTGCTTTCATCTGTGAAGAGCACAGGGCGCCAGTGGCAAATTTGCCAATCTTGGTGTTCTCTGGCAAATGCCAAATGTACTGCACTGTGTTGGACTGTAAGCACAACAGCCACCTGTGGACATCGGGCGCTCATACCACCCTCATGGAGTCTGTTTCTGACCGTTTGAGTGGACACATACACATTTGTGGGCTGCTGGAGGTCATTTTGCAGGGCTCTGGCAGTGCTCCTCCTGCTCTTTGCTCAAAGGCGGAGGTAGTGGTCCTGCTGCTGGGCTGTTGCCCTTCTACGGCCTCCTCTACGTCTCCTGATGTACTGGCCTGTCTCCTGGTAGCGCCTCCATGCTCTGGACACTACGCTGACAGACACAGCAAACCTTCTTGCCACAGCTCGCATTGATGTGCCAATACTTTTCCTTACCCCAGGTGCTGGCAACCCCCTCTATATGTGTTTTTTGTTCTGTACCAATGGCTATATTGGCTGAAATGATAAAAATCTTTATTTCTGTGTTTCCAGCAGGAGTCCAAGTATATGAAACACAAGGTGATGGAACAACGACAACATTAGCTACTACCAATGAGTAGCCCAAAAAAATGAATGTAAGGACGAGGAAAGCTCATGATGTTACGGTCATGCCCGCTCGTGACGTCTTGGCCATGCCCCCTCAATGCAGGTCTATGGGAGGGGGCGTGATGGCCTCCACACCCCCTTCCATAGATTTGCATTGAGGGGGCATGGCCATGACATCACGAACCTCCAGTGCTGCACCCAATGCTCTAAATGAACATCGGGTGCAGCAGGGAGATTGCGGTGGTCCCCAGTGGCGGGACCCCCACCCCCTTTGGATAGGGGATAAGATGTCTAGGGACGGAGTACCCTTTAATTTTTATTGCAGCATTTACATACTAATGATGGTCAGTATTGACCGATATTTGGTTGTGGTAAAGCCCATGTCCATTGGTCGCTCTTTCCTAGTATATAGCCATTAATATAACCATGAATGTTTTCAGCTTCTTATTGCCTCTGGTTGTCACCTCCTTCTGTATATTTCAAATCATTCATCTTTTGAGGAGGAACTCAATACAACAGTTCAGGAAAGTCAACAAGGAGAGAAAAGCCACTTGGCTGGTCTTGTCTGTATTCTTGGTCTTCATATTGTGTTGGCTCCCCTACAATATTACTATTGGATTTAATCTACAATTTCCCTTCTTCTATTGTGAAATATATGAATGTTTTTGTAACCATATCTCTTATTTCCTTGGCCTCAGTAACAGTTGTATCAATCCGGTCATATACAGGATGGATGGGAACAACTTTAGGCAAAAAGTCAGAGAGCTCTACAGGAGGCTTCTATGTAAAGGACCTGACAGAAGGACGTCATTATTCAGATGACGTTGAATCTGGGAACTCAACACTTTCTTCTCCATGAGACCATACAAGACCAAAGCCATTGCTTGAATATATAGCTGCAACTTTCACCAATGGAAAGGATTTCAATGTCTGATTCTTTGATTATCTGACAATAAAACCATATATTGATCTGCATGACACAAAAGTGTGCAGAGTAACTCTTTGCTCACTGATGGTGGACTCTTCTGAGACATCTACATTAGGTTTAAGAATCACAGTGAGTCCCTATGAACCAATAGAAAGACCAGGCCGCCATCTCATCATGATAACCAGTCCAGCCTAAATGTGTGAACATGACAGGGGCATTGCTAGGGGGAGCTAAAGGGGCTATAGCCCCGGGTGTGGCACTCATCGCCCCTGGTCTCGCTCCCGCTCGCATGCTTATGGGGATCCAGGACATTTGTCCCGGACCCCCAGCCGAACGAGCGGGCGCCGCTTTTAGCTGTGCACACATACATGCGCATACAGATAAAAGCTCCCTGTCAGTGTAAGCCTCTGTCTGTGACCTCTGTCCTCTTGAAGTGCAGGCGCGATGACTTCACTCATCAGCGCCTGCACTGTGGAAGGAAAGGGACGCGGCTATAGTGTATTTTGCTGAGTTTGACTTTAGGTGAGTATCTGTGTTTATTTTTTATTTTTTTTTTGTTTCCCAACCAGAGTGCATTTGGCTGTTCTGAAACTGGAGACGCAGCTCCCGCATAGAATGCAGATGCTGCAGGGAGATCCAGCTGCAGGGGCCCCCACCCCACGATCAGACATCTTATCCCTTATTCTTTGGATAGGGGATCAAATGTTTTTGCCCGGAATACCCCTTTAAACAGATTTGTAAATTATTCTATTAAGAAATCTTAATCCTTCCAGTACTTATCAGCTGCTGTATGCTCCAGAGAAAGTTGAGTTGTTCTTTTCTGTCTGACCACAGTGCTCTCTGCTGACACCTCTGTCTGTCTCAGGAACTCCCCATAGCAAACCTCTCCTGCTCCAGACAGTTCCTTACTTGGCAAGTTCAGGTTCAGCTTTATTCCATCTGACCATGGCTGTTTTATGTGAATCGTTGTGATAAAATGTTGGTAAAAGAGTAATACTGAAGAAAATACAAATAAAATATTCTGCAGACAATATGGTCTGTGAGTAGTCCCTTTATTGCCTGTCTACATTGGTATTGCTCAAGTTGTGCAATATTGAGATGATTAATTTTTCCATCTTGCTTTTGTCATTAGTTTTTAAGATTTTTTTTTTTTAGCAAGAGGGAAGTAAAGTGACGCAATTTTTGTCAGACTTTTTCTCAGTTTTCTTATCTGATTCTGTTCTGTATATAAACCTTCTGCATTATCCTAACAATATAAAGCTCCTCCGTCAGCTCTGCTACATCTAGATAGGTGAGTTATAGCTATGAAATGCGCACAGCTCTACTGCGCTACGATTTCGTTCTATCTTTGCTGCCGGTGATCGGTCCTGTATTTTGCTTATTTACCTTGGATATAGTGAGAGGTGCGGAGTCGGCTCCAGAGATTAGTCACTGACCGGTTCTTCAGATAAGGTAAAAATAAGATCTGGCAAGGATTATACCCGGGCTGTGATGTGGAGCCATCAAGTGGTCCTAGAGGTTAAGGCTGTGTTCACACACAACATGTCCTCCGATGAGTTTTTCGGAAGATGAAGAAATATCTCTGAGGTTTCTGCTTTGGAAGATTTGTAGTTATTTCAATCTCTAAATTTTCCCTTCTATTTAAAGCAGTAAAACGGAATCAGATAAGAAAACTGAAAAAAAATCTGACAAAAATTGCGTCACATTTACTTCCCTCTTGCTAAAAAAAATCTTAAAAACGAATGACATAAGCAAGATGGAAAAATGAGTCATCTCAATATTGCACAACTTGAGCAATACCAATGTAGACAGGCAATAAAGGGACTACTCAGACCATTTTGTCAGCGGATAAGTACTGGAAGGATTAAGATTTCTTACTTGAAGTCATTTACAAATCTGTAACAAATAGTATAGTGAGTGTGCTCAATCTGCTTATGGAGTCCGAGAAACTGGCACAGAGCAGACCCCCAATGGTTGCTCTTAGTGATGTCAAAACCGGAGATATTGACAAAAATAAATAAATGAATGAAATGAATGAAATTTGTGTCGTTCTCAAGGAAAAATGTTGTATAGAACTTGTGTGGTACTGTGTGGGGAATGAATGACTTGCGTGTGTGTGAAGGGGAGAAATGAGAAGAATGAATTTCTCCCCTTCACAAGTTCTACACAACATTTTTCCTTGAGAACGACACAAATTTTTATTCATTCCTTTACAAATCTGTTTAACTTTCTGGAACCAGCTGATTTGAATTTTTTTTTCCCACCGGAGTACCCCTTTAAACTAGCAGGCCTATAATTCCCGGTGTCACTATATGTCCCCTTTTTGAATATTGGCACCACATTTGCTATGCACCAGTCCTGGGGAATAGACCCTATTACTATAGAGTCCATGATTATTAGAGATAGGGTTCTGGCTATTACATTACTTAACTCCGTTAGAACGCGGGGGTGAATGCCATCTGGACCTGGTGATTTGTCTCCAAATGGCCGGGGGCTAGAGCCCAAAGCCCAAGCAACACCCCTAACCACACCCCAGCCACACCCCTAACCACACCCTCGTTCACGCCCAATCGTACACAGTCTCCTCTTTTAATATACACACTACTAGCAGGGGGCAATTGTACAGTTTGGTTCCAGCAATCACACTCATTTCATCATACTGTTACAGACCAAATCCTGTATACTGAGACCAAAATTACCAATAATACCAGTGTACAAGCAGGAATATTATCTCCATACATGTGACCGTCACACTGGTTAAATTTGGCCAAAACCATAATGGTCAGCATCTACGAACAAAAATATTTGAACAGGTGCACACTGCTTGTTTTGTGTGTTACCAGCAGGGACAAATGTTACTGCCATACCATGACCACCACCACCATTTCCACTCACTAATACCGCTATATTGTAACTGAATAAAATCAACTATACAAAAGACCAATATTCCCACATACGTTCACCTTATAGAGGTAGATACCAGTTGTACACAGGATCTGTATACCATACGATTGATTATATACAGGACCATATAGAGGTAGATACTAGCTGTACACAAGATCTGTATGCCATATAAGGGATTGAGGGTGCAATCACACGCTAGTAGCTAGCAGCGGGTTTCCCGCTGCGGGAAACCCATTGCGAGTTACGCTACCATTGATTTGAAGGAGTCCGTGGACAGTCCGCAAATCTGACACTATTGTGGACTGTCTGTGGACACATTCAAATGAATGGTAGTGTAACTCACAGCTGATTTCCCACAGTGTGAAACCCGTTGCTAGTAATAGCGCGTTTTGCTGCAGATTTTGCTACCCACTGAAGTCTGTGTAGCAAAATCTACTGAAGAAAATCAGCAGCAGAAAATACACGTGTGAATGTACCCATAAGGTTACATATAGGAACTTACAGGTATCTTTTCTGATCGGCAGCTTCCTCTTCCCTCTTCTTTCAGCCAAAACTTCATCTCTTCAGAATCTATAGTACAAACATGTTAGACCCTGCATTTTTCCAGAGCCCTCCCCTCCTTTGCACAATCTTCTCATGTTTGACTGTCCGGGCATGCTGGAAGTTGTAGTTTTGCAAAAGCTAGAGGCACCCTGGTTGGGAAACACTGCAGTAGGTAGCCTGTTGTAGTAGGTAGCCAAGTATGTAGGTACGTCACTGTTTCCCAACCAGAGTGCATCTGGCTGTAGCAAAACCACAACTCCCAGCATGCCCATACATCCAGGGGCTGACTGTGCATGCTGTGAGTTGTAGTTTTGCAACAACCGAATGCAGCCTGGTTGGGAAACACTGTAATTGCAAAACTACAACTCTGGCTGTTTAAAGGGATACTCCGGTGGAAAATATTTTTTTCAAATAAACTGGTTCCAGAAAGGTAAACAGATTTGTAAATGACTTCTATTAAGAAATCTTAATCCTTCCAGTACTTATCAGCTGCTGTATGCTCAAGAGAAAGTTGAGTTGTTCTTTTCTGTCTGACCACAGTGCTCTCTGATGACACCTCTGTCTGTCTCAGGAACTGTCCAGAGTAGGAGCAAATCCCCATAGCAAACCTCTCCTGCTCCGGACAGTTCCTTGCATGTCAAGTTCAGGTTCAGCTTTATTCCATCTGACCATGGCTGTTTTATGTGAATCGTTGTGACAAAATGTTGGTAAAAGATTAATACTCAAGAAAATACAAATAAAAGAAAAGGAAATATTCTGCCGACAATATGGTCTGTGAGTAGCCCCTTTATTGCCTGTCTACATTGGTATTGCCCAAGTTGTGCAATATTGAGATGACTCATTTTTCCATCTTGCTTATGTCATTCGTTTTTTAAGATTTTTTTTTTTTAGCAAGAGGGAAGTAAAAGTGACGCATTTTTTGTCAGACCTTTTCTCAGTTTTCTTATCTGATTCCGTTTTACTGCTTTAAATAGAAGGGAAAATTTAGGAGATTGAAATAACTACAAATCTTCCACCGTAGGAACCTCAGAGATACTTCTTCACCTTCCGAAAAACTCATCGGAGGACCTGTTGTGTGTGAGCACAGCCTTAACCTCTAGGACCACTTGACGGCTCCACATCACAGCCCGGGTATAATCCTCGCCAGATCTTATTTTTACCTTATCTGAAGAACCGGTCAGTGACTAATCTCTGGAGCCGACTCGGCACCTCTCACTATATCCAAGGTAAATAAGCAAAATACAGGACCGATCACCGGCAGCAAAGATAGAACGAAATCGTAGTGCAGTAGAGCTGTGCGCATTTCATAGCTATAACTCACCTATCTAGATGTAGCAGAGCTGACAGAGGAGCTTTATATTGTTAGGATAATACAGAAGGTTTATATACAGTTCTATGTAAAACCACATAGTGGTGTCATTATTTGCTGAACAAAATGACAAACTCAGCTTTACTACATGTATATATATATATATAGTCACTAGTGGGGGAGATTTACCAAAACCTGTCCAGAGGAAAAGTTGCCCAGTTGCCCATAGCATCCAATCAGATCGCTTCTTTCACTTTGCAGAAGCCCTGTTAAAAATGAAAGCAGCGATCTGATTGGTTGCTATGGGCAACTGGGCAACTTTTCCTCTGCACAGGTTTTCATAAATCTCCCCCACTGAGTATGTTTTAGTATCTGGGGTTAGTCCAAAAATCTTAAATAAAAACATTTTAAATCTGGAAGAATCTTTTTGACATACTGGATGTTTGTACTGTATTTTATTGTGTTGGTTACTAATTCTCATATTTTTGTAAAAATTTTTTTTAATATCTTCTAATGTGACAACAAAGATGAAATGACCCTCAGCCCCAATGTAAAGTAGTGGTGCGTAGCTTGTATAGCAGTGTTTAATGTTGTAAACCTAACAGAGGACATGCCCCCTTTCCTCGAACCTTAAAAGGGTACTCCGGCCCTGATACATCTTATCCCCTATACAAAGGATAGGGGATAAAATGTCTCACCGCGGGGGTCCCGCAGCTGGGGACCCCCGCAATCTTGTATTCGCCACCCACCTGTTTGAGCTGCACGCCGCGCTGCCAGCTCACAAACAACCGACTCCCCCGCTATGCAAGTCTATGGGAGGGGGCGTGACGGCCTTCACGCCCCCTCCCATAGACTTGCATAGCGGGGGCGGGGGGTGATGTTGTGATGTCACGATACTCCGGCCCCGTGGTCGCCACCCGGCTGTTTGCGAGCTGGCAGTGCGGCAAGCAGCTCAAAGAGGGGGGTGCCGAATGCAAGAATGCGGGGGTCCCCTGCGGCGGGACCCCGCGGTGAGACATCTTATCCCCTATCCTTTGGATAGGGGATAAGATGTCTTAGGGCCGGAGTACCCCTTTAATGTATTTTGTGGGGTCTGTGGGTTTCATTTGGATTTTCTGGCACACGTGAGACACAATTTAGGCGCACGGGCAATGGTCCAAAATTGGGACAACGAAAGAAGTGTGGGTTTCACGATAATAAATCTCCATCACGGTGTGGCAGAGGATCATGGTTGTTATGTAATTGTAGTGGGCCTACTTAATAATGTAATGTACATGATTCTGTGTATACTCGCATAAAAGGCTAATGTCACTTTTTTATATATATTTTAAAGAAAAGTACTTTGGGAGATAGAGAAATGTAAGCAGGGTCATCTCTACTCTGTGGAGCTGCAGTACCAAAACGTGAGAACACAGCCATACTGATAGGGCCCAATGCTCACACAACTCTCCGCAGTTGAGCTGATTGTTTGCGCAATTGTAAAATAAAAAATGACAGTACCCAGGGCTGGATCGGGACTTAAGGGGGTACTCCGCTGCTCAGCATTTGGAACACACTGTTCCGAATGCTGGAGCCGGCTCCGGGAGCTCGTGATGTCATGGCCCCGCCTCGTGATATTCCAAATGCTGAGCAGCGGAGTACCCCTTTAACAGCAGCCCTGGAACACAAACCCTACCAGCCCAAATACAAATCCCCACCTCATATCGCTAAATTATTGCCTTGCGGTGTCGCAGAAAGTCTCCTTGTAGGCCGGGCCTCAGGCTAACATTTCCAGGAGGAATAACAAAGGAACAGCACAACGCAGAGTTGTAACTAAAGATGCTCCAGAATTATTACATCATGGGTACCACAATTATTTACTATAACAGGCAGGTCAGCAGCGGGGACCGCACCGCTTGAATCCAGGGACTCACAGGTGACGACTTCTTACCTTTCCTGGTTTTATTTTGCCATCTGGTCCAGACCTTCATGACCAGATCTTTGGCCCCTCACATCTGCTGTCAGCCCTGGTCTCTAATAAAAAAAATTAATTCATACCCCAGACCCCCAAATATATTTATATCCCCAGACCCCCAAATATATTTATATCCCCAGACCCCCAAATATATTTATATCCCCAGACCCCCAAATATATTTAAATCCCCAGACCTCCAAATATATTCATATCCCCAAACCCTAAAACATAGTCATATCCCAAGACCCCAAATATATTCATATCCTCAAACCCTAAATACATTTATGTCCCCAATCCCTAAAATATAGTCTTATCCTCAGACCCCTAAATATATTCATATCCCCAGACCCTTAAATATAGTCATGCCTCAAGACCCCTAAATATATTGATCCCCCCAGACACTTCAATACTTTCATACACCCAGACCCCTTAATAAATTAATATCCTCAAACCACCAAATACGTTTATATTCCCAGACTCTTAAATATATTCAGTCATATCCTAGACCCCAATATAGTCATACCTCCAGACCTCTAAAAATATTCATATCTTCAGACCCCTAAATAAATTCATATCTTCATACCCCTAATGCAGCCAAGAAAACCAAGACTACATGCTCCAGGTTTTCCCCAAATGTTCCTGGATCATTTTGCCACCTGGCTCCCTCACTTTTTTTTCCCTCAGAAACACCTACACTCATCATGGGTGATTTTAATATCCCCATTGATAGCCCAATCTCCTCTTCTGCCTCTCGGCTTCTGTCTCTAACCTCCTCCTTTGCCCTTTCACAGCTTACTGACTCTCCACACACAAGGATGGGAATACACTGGACTTGATCTTCTCTAGACTTTGCTCTGTCTCTAAATTCACTAATTCTCCTTTTGAGCTCTCTGACCACAACCTTCTCTCTTTCTCTATCAGTAACTCCTATCCTCTTCCGGACACTCCAACCTTGTACACTTACAGAAACCTGCGTGCCATAAACACTTGTCAATTTATAGACATTCTAAATCTTCACTATCACCAATCTCTTCCCTCTCCTGCCCTAATCTAGCAGCCAAACATTACCATGACACCCTCAAGTCTACCCTGGATCAAATGGCACCCCCTAAAACACGAACCTCCCGACACAGACGGCAGTAACCCTGACACACGTAAACAACCCTCTTTCTCAGGCGATGCTCTAGGTGTGCTGAACGTCTGTGGAGGAAAACTAAGACTTCTTCAGACTATCTGCACTATAAATTCATGGTTAAATCCTATTACTCTTCATCTCGCCAAACAAACATATTTTACCTCCCTCATCTCCTCTCTGTCTAACAACCCAAAACGCCTTTTCGACGCGTTCAACTCTCTCCTTCGGCCTAAAGTACAGTCCCCAATCACTGATCTCTGTGCTGAAGACCTGGCCAATTAGTTCAAAACTAATATCGATGACATTCGTGATGAAATCCTCTCCCAGTCCCCTAAAAGTTCTGATCCAATTCCCGGCCACGTCTCCTCTTCATCACTCTCAGTTTTTCAGCCTGTAACGGAGGATGAGGTTTCCAGGCTCCTCTCCTCCGCCCGCCCCACTACCTGCTCTAGTGACCCCATGCCTTCACACCTCATCCAGTCTCTCTCCTGCTATCAGCTGTCACCTAGCTAAAATCTTTAACCTCTCCCTCTCTTCTGGGGTCTTTCCCTCATCCTTCAAACACTCTATCATAACCCCACTATTGAAAAAAACATCTCTGGACCTGTCCTGTGCAGCCAACTATCGACCCGTCTCAAATCTCCCCTTTATCTCAAAACTCCTGTAACGCTTGGTCTACTCCCGCCTTATCCGCTATCTCTCCGAGAACTCTCTCCTTGACCCCTTACAGTCTGGTTTCCGCTCCCTTCACTCCACAGAAACGGCCATAACCAAAGTCACTGACGATCTTCTGACGGCCAAATCAAATGGCAATTTCTTTACTGATTCTCTTGGACCTCTCTGCGGCTTTTGACACTATGGATCACCAACTCCTCCTCAGTAGTCTCCACTCCATCAGTCTCAAGGACTCTGCTCTCACCTGGTTTTCCTCCTATCTCTCTGGCCGCTCCTTTAGCGTCTCGTTTTCTGGCTCTACTTCTTCTCCTCTTCCCCTTGCTGTCGGGGTTCCCCAGGGATCGGTCCTTGGTCCTCTACTCTTTTCACTCTACACATCCCCCATTGGAAAAACAATCGGTAGATTTGGTTTCCAGTACCACCTCTATGCTGATGACACCCAACTCTATACCTCTTCCTCCAACATCACCCCTGCACTCCTACAGAATACCAGTGACCGTCTCTCTTCTGTCTCAGACATCATGTCCTCTTTATATCTGAAACTAAATCTTTCTAAAACAGAACTTCTTTTTTTTCCTCCATCAACTGATACTGTACCTAATCCTGACATTTCCATCTCGGTATGTGGTACTACCATAACTCCCGGGCAGCAGGCTCGCTGTCTTGAAGTTATACTTGACTCTGATCTGTCTTTCACTCCCCATATTCAGTCCCTTTCACGTTCTTGTCACCTGCATCTCAAAAACATTTCCAGAATCCGCCCGTTTCTCACTACTGAAACTGCTAAAACTCTCATTATTGCTTTGATTCACTCCCGCCTCGACTACTGTAACTCTTTACTAATAGGCCTTCCTTTCTCCAAACTCTCTCCTCTTCAGTCCATCCTTAATGCCGCAGCCAGACTCATCTTCCTCTCCAGCCGCTACACCGACGCCTCCTCCCTGTGCCAGTCCCTACACTGGTTACCAATTCAGTCCAGAATACAGTACAAAATCCTCAGTCTCACACACAAAGCTCTCCACAATGCTGCACCTCCCTACATCTCCTCTCTCATCTCTGTCTACCATCCTACACGTTCTCTCCGATCTGCTAATCATCTCACACTAACATCTTCTATAATCTGGAATGCTATCCCTCAATCCCTCAGACTCAACAACAACATCCATAGTTTCAAACGTGGCCTGAAAACACATCTCTTCAGACAGGCCTACAACAGTCTCTAATTGGCCTCAACATATCCTCAACATATCCCCATACCTCTTGTTTGAATAGTTATTGTGTAATATTATGTCTGATACTTGTCGTTGTTTGTACCCCATAATTGTAAGCGCTGCAGAATCTGTAGGCGCTATATAAATAAATTATTATTATTATTATTATTACATGCCAGGCACACTTTATGACCATAGCCCGGGGAATCAAGGGGAGGAGCCAGCTCTGCACAGGAAACTAGAGGTCGGGGGAGATAGAGGAGGCTTCGGCTAGGTTCACACTGCCACTGAGCTCCGTCATTCAACTGTTTAAAGAAAAGGAGTTAAGCAGAGTAAAAAAAAATACTGCATATTCTATTCCCCCCAAGTCAATAGGACCTTGAAAACCCCTGACCATAGAGCAGGCCAAGGAAGTGTTGCAATTTGCAATGCTTGCTGTGTGTGGGTGAGCATTATCCTGCTGAACAATACCAGCTGGAAGTCATGATAGACAGCACATGTGGTGTAGGATGTCCTGCACATATCACTGAGATGTTAGTGTCAATTGTATCACTACAAGGATGAATGAATGTCGTACGCGATGGCTCCCCAGATCATCACACCAGAAGTTAGGAAAATGTGTTGCTCCATATTTAATGGAGTATTCCGGCCAAATACATCTGATCCCCTAAGATGTCTGATCACAGGCATGGCATGACGTTTCAAGAATCGAAACGCATCCCCGCATGGAATGAGCGCGATCAGACATCTTATCCCCTATCCTTTAAGGCAGAATTGTTGAAGATCTCACCATAATCCAATCCGACCATCGTCAGATCCCAAATAGTACCTGGATTCATTACTACAGATGATAGAGTATCGATCCATAACAGTCCAAGTTTCCTATTCACAACACCACTGCAAATGAAGGCCATGCTAGTTGGTTGTCAAGGGAAGAACAAGTAAGAGGTGCCGAGACACCAAATTCCTTCCTCAAAGCTCCTAAAAATGGCCTGGACAGAGTCAGGGGTTTGTAGTGAATTCGCTACCTGTGTTTGGATGATGGACAAGGAAACTAGGGGAACTGCCCATGCTTGTTGGCGGATCAAACCATCCTCTCTACTGTCGGCCTATCTTATGGACATGATCTCCATTATATGGCAACTCTTTCCATCTCACATCCAATGTCTATGGTTTATGGACAATTCCCATACTGTGAATTTTGAATTGTTGTGTTTCTGTTGTTTGCAACTGTGCATCAACCCCCCCCCCCCCCCTCCCATATAACATTGTGGCTTGTCTGCATCATGTTGGGAATTTATTTTTATGCAGCCCTTATACCGGTAGGTAGTAACTACACCCCCTTTTTCTGTGATTTTAAGTACATTTGATCTTATTTTAAAGGGGTACTCTTGCCCTAAGTCATCTTATCCCCTTTCCAAAGGATAGGGGATAAGATGTCTGACCGCGGGGGTCCCGCCGCTGGGGACCCATGCAATCTTGCATTCGGCACCCACCTCTTTGAGCTGCCCGCTACGCTGCCAGCTCATAAACTAGGGGCCAGATTATCGCGGGAGGGTGATGTCACGATTCTCCGGCCCCGTGATCGACACCCGGCAGTTTGTGAGCTGGCAGCGCGACGTGCAGCTCAAAGACGTGAATGCAAGATTGCGGGGGTCCCCAGCGGCGGGACCCCTGCGGTCAGACATCTTATCCCTTATCCTTTGGATAGGGGTTAAGATGTCTTAGGGCCAGAGTAAGATAATTTGATCATTTTTTCAGTGATTTTATGCAATGTTGCTGTTGGAAATTATTGGTATTATTGTGGGTTCTGTAATAATGACTATATTGGTTAAATAATTAAAAAAAATCTATTTATTTCTATGTTTCCAACAGGCGTTCGAGATGATGAACACAGGATCCAATGGAACCATGACAATTTTAGCTAATACCAATGAAACATTAAAAGGCACATGTTTAGGCTGGGAAGTATCGAAGTGGCTCCTCACCTATCAGCCCCCGTACATGTGGGTCATCTTCGTCTTGGGCTTTATAGAAAACTTGTTTGTCATCTCCGTCTTTGTCCTTCATAAGAGTCGCTGCACAGTGACTGAGATCTACTTGGCCAATATGGCGGCTGCCGATCTGATTTTTGCTAGCAGCCTACCATTCCGGGCTATTTCTAGCCTAAAAAAATACTGGCCATTTGGAGGCTTTATGTGTGCGACTGTTTTCTCCATGTTCCGGCTCAACCTTTTCAGCAGCATCTACACCCTTATGATGGTCAGTATAGAGAGATATCTGGCTCTGGTGAAGGCCATGTCCATTGGTCGCTTGAAAAATCCTTGGTGGGCAAAAGTGATCTGTGGAATCATCTGGATATTTGCAGCTTTGTTAATTGTGCCGAACATAGTGATCCGAAAGGTGGTGTTCAAGAAAGAATTAAATACAACTGTGTGTGTTACAGACAAATCATCTCAACACTGGTTTATTGTACCAAATATCATCATAAATGTCCTCGGCTTCTTAGTACCTCTGGTTGTCACCTCCTTCTGTACATTTCATATCATTTGTGTTTTAAGGAACAATGCAAAGAAACAGTTCAAGAAAAAAAACAAGGATAAAAAAGCCACTCGGCTGGTCCTGTCCGTATTCTTGGTCTTCGTTATGTGTTGGCTCCCCTTCAATATTACCATTATCATTACCACATTAGGTCAATTGAAAGTTTTTATTCCATGTACGGTTAAAAATGTCAACAGTTTTGTTCACCATATTTCTACTTATCTTGCCTTCAGTAACAGTTGTATCAATCCGATCATATACAGTATGGTTGGGAATCAATTTAGGCAAAAAGCCAAAGAGGTCTACAGGAGGCTTCTATGTAAAGGACTTGACAGAAGGACCTGACTCCCACTGTGTCCCCTGAAGCATATATTAAATCCCACCGTGTCCCCTGAAGTATATAGTAACTCCCACTGTGTCCCCTGAAGTATATAGTAACTCCCACTGTGTCCCCTGAAGAATATAGTAACTCCCACTGTGTCCCCTGAAGCATATATTAAATCCCACCGTGTCCCCTGAAGTATATAGTTAACTCCCACTGTGTCTCCTGAAGTATATAGTAACTCCCAATGTGTCCCCTGAAGTATATAGTAACTCCCACTGTTCCCCCTGAAGTATATAGTAACTCCCACTGTGTCCCCAGAAGTATATAGTAACTCCCACTGTGTCCTCTGAAGTATATAGTAACTCCCACTGTGTCCCCTGAAGTATATAGTAACTCCCACTGTGTCCTCTGAAGTATATAGTAACTCCCACTGTGTCCCCTGAAGTATATAGCAACTCCCACTGTTCCCCCTGAAGTATATAGTAACTTCCACTGTTCCCCGGAAGTATATAGTAACTCCCACTGTGTCCCCCTCAGAAAAATACCGGTCGTGGGTGTGGCTATGTGGGGGTGGAGCTAAAAAAGGGGAGGGGACTGATTGCACAGAGGACGAGGGATCAGGGGATGGGGGATGGGAGGGGGTAAAGAAATGGCATGGGGGATGGGAGGGGGGTAAAGAAATGGCATGGGGGATGGGATGGATACAATATATATGCGGGGGGAACTTTCCTATATCGCACAAAAAACTAACATTTAGAGAATAAAACTTACAATTGTAAATAACATTTATTTAACAGGCAATAAATTTAAGGGGATACCCAGCAAATACAAATATAATATAAATACATTTGACAACCTCACCAAATAGTGCAAATGCAAACATTATAACAGCTCCTCTGTATACACACTACCAACAACAAAAAATAGGATGAAAAAATCATCAAAACCAAATTGATACTGATAAAGCCCTCATATAGGTCTGTAGGTGGAAAACGGAAAATGTTGTACTGAATAAAACCACTATACACAGACCAGTATACTATAAAGGATCTGTACACAATATAAGTGATTATATATAGGACCATATGGCGGTAGATATCAGCTGTACACAGGATCTGTATACCATATAAGTGATTATATACAGGACCATATGGCAGTAGATAACAGCTGTACACAGAATGCGTATACTATATAAGTGCTTACAGTTACATTTTGGGACTCACAATTACGTCTTTTCTGATCAGCGGCGTCCTCTTTCCTTTTCTTCTCCGTCCGGATAAGACCGCCATGTGGATCTCTTAACATTTGCAGGAAAAACAATCTTCCCATGTATAGGCCCACAAACTGTAATAATGCCCTCCTTGGGAAGGTAGGTAGGCAGCCAGGTAAATAGGTAACCAGGTAGGTAGATCAGGAAGCCGGATATGTAGGTAGGTGACAAGCCAGGTAGGTAGGGGGCTAGCTAGATAGTTAGGCAGCCATGTATGAAGGCCAGGTACATAGTTAGATAGCCTGGTATGTAGGTAAGCAGTTAGGCATCCAGGTATAAGTTAGGTAGCCCCCCCAATAAGTATAGGCAGTTACACCCCCTCCCCCGTTCCCTATAGGCAAAGTCACCCCCTCTCTTCCCCATAGGTATAGGCAGTTACCCCCCCCCCTCTCTCTTCCCCATAGGTATAGGCAGTTACCCCCCCCCCTCTCTCTTCCCCATAGGTATAGGCAGTTACCCCCCCCCTCTCTTCCCCATAGGTATAGGCAGTTACCCCCCCCCCTCTCTCTTTCCCATAGGTATAGGCAGTTGCCCCCCTCTCTTTTCCCCATAGGTATAGGCAGTTACCTCCCCTCTCTTCCCCATAGGTATAGGCAGTTACCTCCCCTCTCTTCCCCATAGGTATAGGCAGTTACCTCCCCCCCTCTTCCCCATAGGTATAGGCAGTTACCCCCCCCCTCTCTCTTCCCCATAGGTATAGGCAGTTACCCCCCCCTCTCTCTTCCCCATAGGTATAGGCAGTTACCCCCCCCTCTCTTCCCCATAGGTATAGGTAGTTACCCCCCCTCTCTCTTCCCCATAGGTATAGGTAGTTACCCCCCCCTCTCTCTTCCCCATAGGTATAGGTAGTTACCCCCCCCCCCTCTCTCTTCCCCATAGGTATAGGTAGTTACCCCCCCCTCTCTCTTCCCCATAGGTATAGGCAGTTACCCCCCTCCCCCCCCCCCCCTCTTCCCCATGGAATTAGGATGGGGGGATTGCCACAGGGGAATTGGGGTGGGTGGGGTGGAATTCAGAGACACACACACTGGCCGACAGACACACAAACACTGACTGACAGACAGACACACAAACACTGACACACACATAGTAACGGACACACACAGACACACTTACCTACTACCGCAGCACCTCTCCAGTCTCCTCTCAGTCTCGGGCCGGCGAGTGACGTGACGTCCTGCGCGGGTCTGCGGAGTGACGTCACTTCCACAACGTCCCTCCGCAGATCCAGTCTCCCGGCCGCACAGTGCCAGGTAAGGTTTTAGACTGGGACAGCCTCAGAGTCAGACAGGGTGCTGTGCTGAGCGGCATGGTGCTGGTGTGCGGCCCGCACCCCCGCTCAGTGGCGCCGCTTTTTTTAGGTTAGTGTGTGATGACAGTTAATGAAAAATACCGGCTATTGCATGGCCGGTATTTTTCATCCAAACTTACCGGCACAGCCCGGAATCTGAACGAAAATACCGGCTGTGCCGGTAAAATACCGGTAGGGTGGCAACCCTAGTGTCCCCTGAAGTATATAGTGTGGTGGCCCAATACAGGAGATGTTACCCCGTGCTCCTGCTGTCCTGTCAGGCAGCCTCCTTCAGTGTCCCCAAGGCCCCTGCACTTGTTTCCTCATTGTAAATAGTTTTACCATGTAAAGCGTTATAAAATGTAATGTTGCTTTAAGAGTTATGTCATGTGATTGTTACCCAGGAGGTACCAGTGACCAGGTGATCCCAAGAGTGACCAATGGGCTCCCTGCTAGTCTCCCCCATATAATCCCTGGGTGGAGCTTCTCTCTCTTTGATCTCTGCTCTTCTGCAGTGCAGTCTTGTCTAGTGTGTGCGTCCAGAGTGTTGGAGACCTCAAAGTCCAGTCCTGCAGCCGCCATCAATTCAAGTAAGATAAAGTCACAGCTTTATGAGTCAAGTCAGTCCCTGTCATCTGTCAAGTCAGCGTGGTCTGCATTCAATTGTCCAGTTCTACTACAAGTCCCAGCAAGCCCTTAAGGTCTCTGCGTCACTGGTCACCTCCTTGGGCCCTGGCTGAACTGTATAGACTTTACCATCTGTCTACCCTCAGTAAAGCTACTGTTGTCCGTAACTTGGTGTAAGAGTCTTTATTGCCCCTGTGCCTAGCCCAGGATCCAGCGGTATACCTTCAGGTGGTATCGAGGATAAACCATGCCCTGGCATCACAAATACAAGGGGTTAATGCCATCTGCCCTTAGGGTAACAACATCTGCCCTCATCACACCATGTTACGTCAATAGTAACTCCCAATGTGCCCCTGAAGTATATAATAACTCCCAATGTGCCCCTGAAGTATATAGTAACTCCCACTGTTCCCCCTGAAGTATATAGTAACTCCCAATGTGCCCCTGAAGTATATAGTAACTTTCACTGTTCCCCCTGAAGTATATAGTAACTCCCACTGTGTCCCCTGAAGTATATAGTAACTCCTGCTGTGTCCCCTGAACTATATAGTAACTCCCACTGTGTCCCCTGAAGTATATAGTAACTCCCACTGTGTCCCCTGAAGTATATAGTAACTCCCACTGTGTCCCCTGAAGTATATAGTAACTCTCACTGTGTCCCCTGAAGTATATAGTAACTCACGCTGTGTCTCCTGAAGTATATAGTAACTCCCACTGTGTCCCCTGAAGTATATAGTAACTCCCACTGTGTCCCCTGAAGTATATAGTAACTCCTACTGTGTCCTCTGAAGTATATAGTAACTCCCACTGTGTCCCCTGAAGTATATAGTAACTCCCACTGTGTCCCCTGAAGTATATAGTAACTCCTACTGTGTCCCCTGAAGTATATAGTAACTCCCACTGTGTCCCCTGAAGTATATAGTAACTCCCACTGTGTCCCCTGAAGTATATAGTAACTCACACTGTGTCTACTGAAGTATATAGTAACTCCCACTGTGTCCCCTGAAGTATATAGTAACTCCCACTGTGTCCCCTGAAGTATATAGTAACTCACACTGTGTCTACTGAAGTATATAGTAACTCTCACTGTGTCCCCTGAAGTATATAGTAACTCCCACTGTGTCCCCTGAAGTATATAGTAACTCTCACTGTGTCCCCTGAAGTATATAGTAACTCCCACTGTTCCCCCTGAAGTATATAGTAACTCCCACTGTATCCCCTGAAGTATATAATTACTCCCACTGTGTCCTCTGAAGTATATAGTAACTCCCACTGTGTCCCCTGAAGTATATAGTAACTCTCACTGTGTCTCCTGAAGTATATAGTAACTCCCACTGTGTCCTCTGAAGTACCGTATTTATCGGGGTATACCACGCACCGGCCCATAACACGCACCCTCATTTTACCAAGGATATTTGGGTAAAAAAAGTTTTTTACCCAAATATCCATGGTAAAATGAGGGTGCGTGTGTGCGCGTGTATACCCCGATACATCCCCAGGAAAGGCAGGGGGAGAGAGGCCGTCGCTGCCCGCTTCTCTCCCCCTGCCTTTCCTGGGGTCTAGAGCCCTGCTGCCGGCCCTTCTCTCCCCCTGGCTATCGGCGCCGCTGCCCGTTCTGTCCCCCTGACTATCGGTGTCGGCGCCCCATTGCCGGCGGCGATAGCCAGGGGGAGAGAAGCGGCGCCGACAGCCAGGGGGAGAGAAGGGGCAGCAGCACCCATTGCCGGCGCCGCTGCCCCGTTGCCTCCCCCCATCCCCGGTGGCATTATTACCTGGGTCGGGTCCGCGCTGCTGCAGGCCTCCGGCGTGCGTCCCCCTGCGTCGTTGCTATGCACGGCGCGGCGCACTGATGTCATGCACCGCGCAGCGGGGGAGGCAACGGGGCAGCGGCGCCGGCAATGGGTGCCGCTGCCCCTTCTCTCCCCCTGGCTATCGGCACCGGTACCGATAGTCAGGGGGACAGAACGGGCAGCGGTGCCTATAGCCAGGGGGTGAGAAGGGCCGGCAGCAGGGCTCTAGACCCCAAGAAAGGCAGGGGGAGAGAAGCGGGCAGCGACGGCCTCTCTCCCCCTGCCTTTCCTGGGGCGGTATCGGCGTATAACACGCACATAGACTTTAGGCTAAAAATTTTAGCCTAAAAAGTGCGTGTTATACGCCGATAAATACGGTATATAGTAACTCCTACTGTGTCCCCTGAAATATATAGTAACTCCTGCTGTGTCCTCTGAAGTATATAGTAACTCCCACTGTGGTAGGTATTCAAGAAGGTCGGACATCATTTTCCATGACTTTGGGGACTGCAGATGCAAAGATTAAGGAATAAACATTAAAGGGGTTATCCAGGAAAAACTTTTTTTTATATATCAACTGGCTCCTGAAAGTTACACAGATTTGTAAATTACTTTTATTAAAAAATCTTAATCCTTTCAGTACTTATGAGCTTCTGAAGTTAAGGTTGTTCTTTTCTGTCTAAATCCTCTCTGATGACACCTGTCTCGGGAAAGGCCCAGTTTAGAAGCCAATCCCCATAGCAAACCTCATCTAAACCGTGCATTTCCCGAGACAGGTGTCATCAGAGAGGATTTAGACAGAAAAGAACAACCTTAACTTCAGAAGCTCATAAGTGTTACGCCGAGCGCTCCGGGGCCCTGCCGCTGACCGGGTGCGCTGCGATAATGTCCCTAACCGGGATGCAATTCGCGATGGGGGACGTGCCCGCTCGCGGTGCACATCTCGACCCGCTTACCAGACTCGCTCCCCGTCTGTGCTGTCCCGGCGCGCGCGGCCCCGCTCCCTAGGGGGCGCGCGCGCCGGTTCTTTGCGATTTAAAGGGCCGGTGCGCCACTGATTGGCGCATGGTTTTTATAAGTGTGTTCACCTGTGCACTTCCCTATATTACCTCACTTCCTCTGCACTTCCTTGCCGGATCTTGTTGCCATTGTGCCAGTGAAAGCGTTCCTTGTGTATCCCTAGCCAGTGTTCCAGACCTCTTGCCGTTGCCCCTGACTACGATCCTTGCTGCCTGCCCTGACCTTCTGCTACGTCCGACCTTGCTCTTGTCTAATCCCTTGTACCGCGCCTATCTCAGCAGTCAGAGAGGTTGAGCCATTGCCGGTGGATACGACCTGGTTGCTACCGCCGCTGCAAGACCATCCCGCTTTGCGGCGGGCTCTGGTGAAAACCAGTAGCAACTTAGAACCGGTCCACCGACACGGTCCACGCCAATCCCTCTCTGACACAGAGGATCCACCTCCAGCCTGCCGAATCCTGACAATAAGTACTGAAAGGATTAAGATTTTTTTTATAGAAGTAATTTACAAATCTGTTTAACTTTCTGGAGCCAGTTGATATATATAAAAAAGTTTTTTCCTGGAATATCCCTTTAATGATAAAAAAAAAAAAAAAAAAGCTAAAAGAAAGGCAGAATCTAGGAGTAGAAAAGATTTTGTATTTAGCAAAAAGAAAACCGTCAAAAAATGATTGAAGGAAAACTAATGAAAATAAAAGTAAAAACAAACACAAAGTAAAGCAAGTCTGCCTGTTAGGTGAATGTAATTCTGTCTCTTCTGCCCCTTTTCTAACATTCATTTCCCTGTACAGTATGAGAGCTGCCCTAAAAATCTTTATCAAGATGAAGTTATGAGCAAAGTTCTTCAAAACAGGGTCAGGTTTATTCCATGCCCCCTCCCATAGACTTGCATTGAGAGGATGAGGGAAATATCCATGACGTCAAGGCCCCCGCTGTCTGCACTTGAACGCCGGGTTCTGCACAGATATCGCGGGGGGTCCCGCGATCTGTCAGGCTTAAAAACTCATTTATTAATTATGGTCAACTAAATATGAAAAATATTATGACCGTTATTAATTGCCAAAAATATACAAACAATGCAATTCACCATATCTGGGCCCGACTATTTTCCCAGATATGAGTTCTATGAAGTAGTGGTAGAAGTAACTTTTGCAATATAATAAAATAATAACACAATTATTATAAAAATGATATGTACATTTATTGAACAGACCATAATATAAATGAAATTATATAAAGAATATCAATGACATAATGTCAGATATAAATCAATGATACATTGGTAATGTTATTTAATAATATTAGGCTTAGTCACAGAAGTGGGTTAGTTCAGATATCAGTAGATTACTTTGTGTAGAGATCATCACATTACATGATATCTAATGGGCATTTTACATGTATAAAAATGGGAATAAATCCCGCCCAGTTCTAACCACAACTATCTCTGGTAAGATACAGTACTAAATATATAATTTATAGTATGCTATTAATTAGGAAGACTTAAATTAAGTTTCCTCGTGGAAATTATTAAGTCATGTGTTGGAGCAGAGGAAGATCCCATCAGACTATGCTAATATGCAATATGATCATTGCATTGATCCCCATAAGACACACCCCGTTCATCTGCAGTAGAAGGGTGAGTGGCTTATAAACTACTATTACATCTCATAATTGAGGTTATATATATAAGCCAGGTCTGCTCCTATACATAACATAATTCTGTCCACATTAAAAATGAGGTAACTTAATCAAATAAGAAACCTGTGCATCTTACCCCCAAGAGTCTAGAGGAAAGAAAGATGGCTGCCTGGGGTCCATGGGAACACCTGAAGTCATAACTGGTTATCAGAGAAGAAATTACTTATGGACTAAAATTTTCTCCCTGGCTCTTCATGGCTTCGCCCCTTCAGGTAGCCTCTAGGAGCTTTTGTGATGAAGATGGGGGTCTCTCTTTCTGTGTCCCCCATAGTTCCCCTGTTTCAGTTCCCTGATGCCTCTCTCACCCAAGTTTTAAACTCTTTTCTATACTAAAGATCCGCTCAAACAATATAATGTCATCCAATGATGACTGGTGGGTGTTAACTGTGTAGGTTCAGAGTTTAGTTACATAACATTACAGCTAAACATTAAAGGGGTACTCCGGCCCAAAGACATCTTATCCCCTATCCAAAGGATAAGGCGCTGGGGACCCCCACAATCTTGCATTTAGCATCCACCTCTTTGAACTGCACGCCGCGCTGCCAGCTCACAAACTGCTGAATGACGACCACAGGGCCGGAGTATCGTGACGTCACGACTCCGCCCCTGTGTGATGTCAGCCACCGCTATGCAAGTCTATGGGAGGGGGCATGACAGCCGTCACGCCCCCTCCCATAGACTTGCATAACGGGGGCGGGGCGTGATGTCACATGGGGGCGGAGTAGTGAAGTCACGACTTCTTATCTCCTATGCTTTGGATAGGGGATAAGATGTCTTAGGGCCGGAGTACACCTTTAATTGTAACACACATTTTGTGGTGTAAATTATAAGGTGCCAACATTACAATATCCAATATGTGGGTTGCACAACAGGCGTTAAAGGTCCATATGCACAGACATATTTGAGATATCAGTAATCTCAATGCACTGAATGTGTCTGCAGATTTAAAGTATTTGTCAGAGTGCCATGAAGGCAATGTTAGTGGATTGGTATGCATGGGAACAGAACACAGTACTTCATGTAACTAAGAAGGAGACAGGAGAGGTATATTATTGTGGGGGTTACTGGATCTTCAGGCTGGGCACCAGGCATCCGATAGGACTGAATCGTAGGTAGGATTTAATATACCAATATTGATAGTTATAATATTAATATTTTGTGTATTTTATTATTCTCTGCCAGCACTGTGATGTATTCTGTACGGTGACCCTCTTTATGTACTGTTTTGATTTGTTATGTACAATATGTTTTTAGAATGTACATTACGGTGACAGAGACATTGTGCTGTATAGAAGATTTTCTGACGTTTAATTCCAAGAGGTGTGATTTTTATAAAATACAACGAAGAAGGCACACTGCCAGATTATACGTAGTTTTAACAAATGTTCTTGTATCCTACTACTTTTGCGAATGTAAACATCCTTGAAGTTTCTGCAACTTCAACAGTTATGGCCTTGGATACAGGCTTCCTGCTTAGAATTGCTAGTAAAGTTCATATTTAGTTCATAATGAAGGAATATAGACAAGATGGCGGATTATAGACAAAATGGCAGATGATATACATGATGGCGTATAAAATATGAAAAGAGTAATATGAATACATATAGCAAGCTGACTTCCCTCACACTGTTTTCCTCACGTTCTGTGTTTTCGTTCTTTCTATACAGAATCCCCTTCTCTCTTTTTTTTTTTCCTTTTAACTGCTAGCTGTTACAGGTTTTTTTTCTCTAGTATTATTTCTCCTTAGTAGGAGGTTCCCTTGATGTAAACTGGTTTACAATGCTATATTCTCCCTTTAACACTTTTAGACTATGATTAAGAAGCACACAATGTTCAAAACCCGTCAGTATTTTTTAAGGATCTATATGGGCTTTTACATTTTATAAAATTGTATTGTATTTTATAAAGAAAGAAATGTTGACAGCTGAATATTCTTTCCAGTCTGAACTCAGTGCTCTTTGCTGCCACCACTGTTCATGTCAATAACTGTCTGGAGCAGGAGAGGTTTACTAGGGGGTTTACACCTGCTTTGGACAGTTCCTGACATGGAACAGGTGAACAGAAAAAAAATCTGCTGAAGGATGGCACTACCAATCTAACAGAGTGGCAAACAAATGCCTTTCACAGACATTGCTTAAAAACAATAAAAGTGGACTGATAGAAAATGATCAAAATGCGTTTCAGTAGTAAACTGTTACGCCTAGCGCTCCGGGTCCCCGCTCCTCCCCGGAGCGCTCACGGCGTCTCTCTCCCTGCAGCGCCCCGGTCAGTCCCGCTGACCGGGAGCGCTGCACTGTCATGGCCGTCGGGGATGTGATTCGCACAGCGGGACGCGCCCGCTCGCGAATCGCATCCCAGGTCACTTACCCGTCCCGGTCCCCTGCTGTCATGTGCTGGCGCGCGCGGCTCCGCTCTCTAGGGCGCGCGCGCGCCAGCTCTCTGAGACTTAAAGGGCCAGTGCACCAATGATTGGTGCCTGGCCCAATTAGCTTAATTGGCTCCCACCTGCTCCCAGACTATATCTGCTCACTGCCCCTGCACTCCCTTGCCGGATCTTGTTGCCTTGTGCCAGTGAAAGCGTTTAGTGTGTCCAAAGCCTGTGTTACCTGAACTTCTGCTATCCATCCTGACTACGAACCTTGCCGCCTGCCCCCGACCTTCTGCTACGTCTGACCTTGCCTCTGCCTAGTCCTTCTGTCCCACGCCTTCTCAGCAGTCAGCGAGGTTGAGCCGTTGCTAGTGGATACGACCTGGTTGCTACTGCTGCAGCAAGACCATCCCGCTTTGCGGCGGGCTCTGGTGAAAACCAGTAGCCTCTTAGAACCGGTCCACTAGCACGGTCCACGCCAATCCCTCGCTGACACAGCGGATCCACAACCCGTAAGCCGAATCGTGACAGTAGATCCGGCCATGGATCCCGCTGAGGTGCCGCTGCCAAGTCTCGCTGACCTTCCCACGGTGGTCGCTCAGCAATCGCAGCAGATTGCCCAACAAGGACAGCAGCTGTCGCAGTTGACCGCCACGTTACAGCAACTTCTGCCTCTGCTACAGCAGCAACCATCTCCTCCGCCAGCTCCTGCACCTCCTCCGCAGCGAGTGGCCGCTCCTAGCCTCCGCTTGTCCCTGCCGGACAAATTTGATGGGGACTCTAAACTCTGCCGTGGATTTTTGTCTCAGTGTTCCCTGCATATGGAGATGTTGTCGGACTTGTTTCCTACAGAACGGTCTAAGGTGGCGTTCGTAGTAAGCCTTCTTTCAGGAAAGGCCTTGTCTTGGGCCACACCGCTCTGGGACCGCAATGATCCTGCCACAGCCACAGTCCAGGCCTTCTTCGCTGAAGTCCGGAGTGTCTTCGAGGAGCCAGCCCGAGCTTCTTCTGCCGAGACTGCCCTGTTGAACCTGGTCCAGGGTAATTCTTCAGTGGGCGAGTACGCCATCCAATTTCGTACTCTTGCTTCCGAGTTATCATGGAATAACGAGGCTCTCTGCGCGACCTTTAAAAAAGGCCTATCCAGTCGCATCAAGGATGTGCTGGCCGCACGAGAGATTCCTGCCAACCTCCAAGAACTCATCCATTTGGCTACCCGCATTGACATGCGTTTTTCTGAGCGACACCAAGAGCTCCGCCAGGAAAAAGACTTAGATCTCTGGGCACCTCTCCCACAGCATCCTTTGCAGTCTACGCCTGGGCCTCCCGCCGAGGAGGCCATGCAAGTGGATCGGTCTCGCCTGACCCAGGAAGAGAGGAATCGCTGTAGGGAAGAAAATCTCTGTCTGTACTGTGCCAGTACCGAGCATTTCTTGGTGGATTGCCCTATCCGTCCTCCACGTCTGGGAAACGCACGCACGCACCCAGCTCACGTGGGTGTGGCGTCTCTTGGTTCTAAGTCTGCTTCTCCACGTCTCACGGTGCCCGTGCGGATTTCTCCTTCAGCCAACTCCTCCCTCTCAGCCGTGGCCTGCTTGGACTCTGGTGCCTCTGGGAATTTTATTTTGGAGTCGTTTGTGAATAAATTCCGCATCCCGGTGACCCGTCTCGTCAAGCCGCTCTACATTTCCGCGGTCAATGGAGTCAGACTGGATTGCACCATGCGTTACCGCACAGAACCCCTCCTGATGTGTATTGGACCCCACCACGAAAGGATTGAGCTCTTCGTTCTCCCCAACTGTACCTCTGAGGTCCTCCTCGGTCTGCCATGGCTCCGGCTTCATTCTCCCACCCTTGATTGGACCACCGGGGAGATCAAGAACTGGGACTCTGCCTGCCATAGGAAGTGCCTCTCCCCCCCTCCCAGTCCCGTCAGGCAAGCCTCTGTGCCTCCTCATGGCTCCCGTCCTTGTGTCACCCTGCCCCGTGCCAAGCTTCACCCTCCCCATTCCAACTCCTGCTGTACTGCCTGCCGTTGAGGAAACCCTCCATTCTTTCCCGGTGTCCTCATCCCAGGGGAGGCAGTTACCGGACAAAAAAAAGGGGAGACCTAAGGGGGGGGGTACTGTTACGCCTAGCGCTCCGGGTCCCCACTCCTCCCCGGAGCGCTCACGGCGTCTCTCTCCCTGCAGCGCCCCGGTCAGTCCCGCTGACCGGGAGCGCTGCACTGTCATGGCCGTCGGGGATGCGATTCGCACAGCGGGACGCGCCCGCTCGCGAATCGCATCCCAGGTCACTTACCCGTCCCGGTCCCCTGCTGTCATGTGCTGGCGCGCGCGCGCCAGCTCTCTGAGACTTAAAGGGCCAGTGCACCAATGATTGGTGCCTGGCCCAATTAGCTTAATTGGCTCCCACCTGCTCCCAGACTATATCTGCTCACTGCCCCTGCACTCCCTTGCCGGATCTTGTTGCCTTGTGCCAGTGAAAGCGTTTAGTATGTCCAAAGCCTGTGTTACCTGAACTTCTGCTATCCATCCTGACTACGAACCTTGCCGCCTGCCCCCGACCTTCTGCTACGTCTGACCTTGCCTCTGCCTAGTCCTTCTGTCCCACGCCTTCTCAGCAGTCAGCGAGGTTGAGCCGTTGCTAGTGGATACGACCTGGTTGCTACTGCCGCAGCAAGACCATCCCGCTTTGCGGCGGGCTCTGGTGAAAACCAGTAGCCTCTTAGAACCGGTCCACTAGCACGGTCCACGCCAATCCCTCGCTGACACAGCGGATCCACAACCCGTAAGCCGAATCGTGACATAAACCCTCCCTTTGTCAATTGCAAAAAATTGAGATGTCATCTCAATTTTAAGCAATTTTTTTTACGTCTCAATTTTTTGCAATTGACAAAGGAAGGGTTTATACTGAAACGCATTTTGATCATTTTCTATCAGTCCAATTTTAGTGTTTTTAAGAAATCTAAATTAAAGACATTTGTTTGCCAAGTATTAATTTGATCCCTTATTGGTAGCGCCATCCTGCAGTAGATTTTTTCTGTTCACCTGTTCCCTTTACTGCTACGGTTCCTGGACATAGGAAACCGTCCAACCTACTGCTGGCCTGCAAGCCTGGGATCTTCCGAATTACCCCGATATTGGGGCGATACGCCTGAACCCAAGTATCTCTACAGGTTAGAGACCACCCTATAAAGGGCTCCAGTGGGCTCCCTATACCTCTGAGGATTACACGAGGCACTGTCCTCTTCTCTCCATTTTGTTTCTGTTTTTCTCATCTAGTTCCTGACATGAACAGTGGTGTCAGCAGAGAGCACTGTGGTCAGCCTTGACAGAACTACACAACTTCCTCTGGAGCATACAGCAGCTGATTCCTATGTAAACTTAGCATTTCATTGATACAACGACTTAAAGGGATTATCCAGGGATATAAACAGCACCACCCCTGTCTTTAGGTTGCGTGTTGTATTGCAGCTCAGTTCCACTGACTTAAAGGGGGGCTCCAGTGGAAAACTTTTTTTTTTTTTTCAAATCAACTGGTGCCAGAAAGTTAAACAGATTTGTAAATAAATTCTATTTAAAAATCTTAATCCTTCCAGAACTTATCAGCTGCTGTATACTACAGATGAAGTTGTGTAGTTTTTTTCCAGTCTGACCACAGTGCTCTCTCCTGACACCTCTGTTCATGTCAGGAAATGTCTGGAGCAGGATAGGTTTGCTATGGAATTTGCTCCTGCTCTGGACAGTTCCTGACATGGACAGAGGTGTCAGCAGAAAGCACTGTGGTCAGACTGGAAAGAACTACACAGAACTACACAGCTTCCTCTGGAGTATACAGCAGCTGATAATTACCGGAAGGATTAAGATTTTTTTAAACAGAAGTATTTTATAAATCTGCATAATTTTGATATGAAAAAAAAAAAAAGGTTTTCCAGCAGAGTACCCCTTTAAATGGAGCCAAGTTGTAATACCACGCAAACACAGTTTTTTTTTTTTTTTTGGCAGAAATTAGCTCTGTTTTTCTACCCTTGAATGACCCCTTTGAACCTTGGACTGATATCTCATTTTTCTATCTGGCTTGTGTCATTAGCTTTTAAGACTTTTTCCTTAAATAGGAAGGAAGTAAAAGTGACGCTTTGTGTCTTATTCTCAGTATTCTTATCTGATTTCATTTTACCGCCTTAAGTAGAGAAGAACATTTAAGAGATTGAAATAACTATAAATCTTCCCCAGCAGAAATCACAGAGATAGTACTTCACCTTCCGAAAATCTAATTGGAGGACCTGTTGCGATACAGCGTAATGAAGGAAACTGCAACGTGTGAACACAGCCTTAAACTCTAGGACCACGTGAGACCTCCACATCAAAGCCCGAGTGTGATCCTCACCGCCGATCAGAAGAATCGGTCAGTGACTAATATCTGGAGCCGACTCTGCACATCTCACTATATCTAAGGTAAAAGAGCAAAATATGGGACCCATTCCCGGCAGCAAAGATAGAACAAAATCGTAGCGCAGTAGAGCTGTGCGCATTTCCTAGCTATAACTCACCTATCTAGATGTAGCAGAGCTGACGGAGGAGCTTTATATTGTTAGGATAATGCAGAAGGATTACATACAGTTCTATGTAAAACCATATAGTGGTGTCATTATTTGCTGAACCAAATGACAAACTCAGCTTTACTACATGTATATACAGTATGGGGGAGAGATGCTGTGTATTTTCCTACGCATTGATGTCAATGGGTAGCAAAATAAGCTCCACATTTTGCTACCCGTTTACTTCAATAAAATATGCAGCAGCAAAATACAACACATGTGACCTTACCCTAAAAGTCCCAGTAAGCCATATTATGTCCATACCAATATAATCCAGGCTGCCCAACTTAGATATACTTGTATCAATTGTCTTGGTCTGGGCCACTGTATGGGCTGATTGTATTGGTCCAGTGTCTCTGTAGAGATCCTCTGCCATCTATTATACATATTATATCACTATACTGCACCTCCGCCATCTATTATTTTTGTCCTCCTCAGGTTCCTCAACAGTGTCTGCTTCAGGAGCCTGAATGCTCGCACTACCACCTCCCACGCCACTCTCCTCATCACTACTTGGCCTCCTAGCGGAGGAAACGGCGCATGTCTCCTCCACTTCTTGGCTGGGCAGTAACTGCTGACTATCCTCTAGTAGATCATCCTCACTAAATAGGGGAGCTGAACCCACAGCATAAGATACTTCTGTGGGGGAGGGAACAGCATAGGACAGAGGTAATGGGAGGACAGGGACTGCTCCCGGACCATGCTGACTGTTGACTGGGGGTGTCAGATGTCACTTGCCTTAATGATCTCTATTATATGGTGCTCTATCTAGTTTCCACAATGTTTATGGTCATTTTTGGATCATTCCCATAGAATACATTTGTTCAATTTCTGTTCTTGTTATTGATGCAACTTCCCCCATATAGCATTGTGACTTGTCTGCGTCATGTTGGAAATTGATTTTTAAACCTGCTATTGTACCAGTAAGGCTAGAATCACATCACGTCTTTACCCTACACACTAACCGTGTCCATAGGGGAACACCATGAGCTACGACATGAGCTTTTCAGTGGCTTTTCATGGTGTATCTGTTAAACAGACACCATTATAGTCTATGGTGATGGATCTGTTCCATAGATGTCTAATAGTACCATCCATCATCTGTAGGCTATAATGCCCCCATGTAACAGATCCACCATTTACAAGTTCACTAGAGATCTGTCCAATGGGTCCCATATTAGTATATGGGGACGGATGCCACTGTTAGACATCCGTCAGCTTCCATTTAACATATATGTTCGGAGCTTTATACAGCATACAGGTTAAACAGAGGCCAAAAATGCCAAGTCATATATATATATATATATATATATATATATATATATACATATATATTTTTTTACATTTATTATTATTGTTTTTTTTGAATATCCTCATAAATAACATATTACAAAATATCCGGGGTAACATTATCCCCCATAACATTTCACATAGTGCAAACTGATACTGACCCTAACCCCTGAGATACTAACTGGCTGGAGGGGGACCTGAAGACAACTTCTATTCCATCCGCTCTCCTACTGTGCCCTTGGTCATCCACTACCTGACCTAAGAGCACCACCTTTGGAAACCACTTTATCCCTTCTCGCTAGGGACCCCCATTAATAGCTGGGTACTAACTCAGCTCCCTCCGGCCATTATAACCGGGCCACTGCCAACTGTTCTAGCATGCCTCCAAATCCCCCCAATATTGCATGTTCGTTCACTTTTTTTTTCAATGTGAAATTTG